>NW_028116841.1:0-65552 GCF_964273445.1 Streptopelia decaocto
TGGAAATTTTTTCAAAGTCCCTTAAAAATTTTCCAATTTTTGTCCCAATTCTTCCCATTCCCATTGAAACTTTTCAAATCCCTCTCAAAATTGTTGAAATTCTCTTGAAGCTTTTAAAATTCTCTCTAGAATTTTCAAAATCCACTTCATCATGTTTACAATTTCACGTCAAAAAATGGCTAAAATTCCAGCTGAAATTTTTTCAAAGTCCCTTAAAAATTTTCCAATTTTTGTCCCAATTCTTCCCATTCCCATTGAAACTTTTCAAATCCCTCTCAAAATTGTTGAAATTCTGTTGAAGCTTTTAAAATTCTCTCTAGAATTTTCAAAATCCATGTCCACATGTTTACAATTTCACGTCAAAAAATGGCTAAAATTCCAGTTGAAATTTTTTCAAAGTCCCTGAAAAATTTTCCAATTTTTGTCCCAATTCTTCCCATTCCCATTGAAACTTTTCAAATCCCTCTCAAAATTGTTGAAATTCTCTTGAAGCTTTTAAAATTCTCTCTAGAATTTTCAAAATCCACTTCATCATGTTTACAATTTCACGTCAAAAAATGGCTAAAATTCCAGCTGAAATTTTTTCAAAGTCCCTTAAAAATTTTCCAATTTTTGTCCCAATTCTTCCCATTCCCATTGAAACTTTTCAAATCCCTCTCAAAATTGTGGAAATTCTGTTGAAGCTTTTAAAATTCTCTCTAGAATTTTCAAAATCCATGTCCACATGTTTACAATTTCACGTCAAAAAATGGCTAAAATTCCAGTTGAAATTTTTTCAAAGTCCCTGAAAAATTTTCCAATTTTTGTCCCAATTCTTCCCATTCCCATTGAAACTTTTCAAATCCCTCTCAAAATTGTTGAAATTCTCTTGAAGCTTTTAAAATTCTCTCTAGAATTTTCAAAATCCATGTCCACATGTTTACAATTTCACGTCAAAAAATGGCTAAAATTCCAGTTGAAATTTTCTCAAAGTCCCTTAAAAATTTTCCAATTTTTGTCCCAATTCTTCCCATTCCCATTGAAACTTTTCAAATCCCTCTCAAAATTGTTGAAATTCTGTTGAAGCTTTTAAAATTCTCTCTAGAATTTTCAAAATCCATGGCCACATGTTTACAATTTCACGTCAAATAATGGCTAAAATTCCAGTTGAAATTTTTTCAAAGTCCCTTAAAAATTTTCCAATTTTTGTCCCAATTCTTCCCATTCCCATTGAAACTTTTCAAATCCCTCTCAAAATTGTTGAAATTCTGTTGAAGCTTTTAAAATTCTCTCTAGAATTTTCAAAATCCATGTCCACATGTTTACAATTTCACGTCAAAATTGCTAAAATTCCAGTTGAAATTTTTTCAAAGTCCCTTAAAAATTTTCCAATTTTTGTCCCAATTCTTCCCATTCCCATTGAAACTTTTCAAATCCCTCTCAAAATTGTTGAAATTCTGTTGAAGCTTTTAAAATTCTCTCTAGAATTTTCAAAATCCATGGCCACATGTTTACAATTTCACGTCAAAATTGCGAAAATTCCAGTTGAAATTTTTTCAAAGTCCCTTAAAAATTTTCCAATTTTTGTCCCAATTCTTCCCATTCCCATTGAAACTTTTCAAATCCCTCTCAAAATTGTTGAAATTCTGTTGAAGCTTTTAAAATTCTCTCTAGAATTTTCAAAATCCATGTCCACATGTTTACAATTTCACGTCAAAAAATGGCTAAAATTCCAGTTGCAATTTTTTCAAAGTCCCTGAAAGATTTTCCAATTTTTGTCCCAATTCTTCCCATTCCCATTGAAACTTTTCAAATCCCTCTCAAAATTGTTGAAATTCTCTTGAAGCTTTTAAAATTCTCTCTAGAATTTTCAAAAGCCATGTCCACATGTTTACAATTTCACGTCAAAAAATGGCCAAAATTCCAGTTGAAATTTTTTCAAAGTCCCTTAAAAATTTTCCAATTTTTGTCCCAATTCTTCCCATTCCCATTGAAACTTTTCAAATCCCTCTCCAAATTGTTGAAATTCTGTTGAAGCTTTTAAAATTCTCTCTAGAATTTTCAAAATCCATGTCCACATGTTTACAATTTCACGTCAAAAAATGGCTAAAATTCCAGTTGCAATTTTTTCAAAGTCCCTTAAAAATTTTCCAATTTTTGTCCCAATTCTTCCCATTCCCATTGAAACTTTTCAAATCCCTCTCCAAATTGTTGAAATTCTGTTGAAGCTTTTAAAATTCTCTCTAGAATTTTCAAAATCCATGTCCACATGTTTACAATTTCACATCAAAAAATGGCTAAAATTCCAGTTGAAATTTTTTCAAAGTCCCTTAAAAATTTTCCAATTTTTGTCCCAATTCTTCCCATTCCCATTGAAACTTTTCAAATCCCTCTCAAAATTGTTGAAATTCTGTTGAAGCTTTTAAAATTCTCTCTAGAATTTTCAAAATCCATGTCCACATGTTTACAATTTCACGTCAAAATTGCTAAAATTCCAGTTGAAATTTTTTCAAAGTCCCTTAAAAATTTTCCAATTTTTGTCCCAATTCTTCCCATTCCCATTGAAACTTTTCAAATCCCTCTCAAAATTGTTGAAATTCTGTTGAAGCTTTTAAAATTCTCTCTAGAATTTTCAAAATCCATGGCCACATGTTTACAATTTCACGTCAAAAAATGGCTAAAATTCCAGTTGAAATTTTTTCAAAGTCCCTTAAAAATTTTCCAATTTTTGTCCCAATTCTTCCCATTCCCATTGAAACTTTTCAAATCCCTCTCAAAATTGTTGAAATTCTGTTGAAGCTTTTAAAATTCTCTCTAGAATTTTCAAAATCCATGTCCACGTTTATAATTTCACGTCAAAAAATGGCTAAAATTCCAGCTGAAATTTTTTCAAAGTCCCTTAAAAATTTTCCAATTTTTGTCCCAATTCTTCCCATTCCCATTGAAACTTTTCAAATCCCTCTCAAAATTGTGGAAATTCTGTTGAAGCTTTTAAAATTCTCTCTAGAATTTTCAAAATCCATGTCCACATGTTTACAATTTCACGTCAAAAAATGGCTAAAATTCCAGTTGAAATTTTTTCAAAGTCCTTAAAAATTTTCCAATTTTTGTCCCAATTCTTCCCATTCCCATTGAAACTTTTCAAATCCCTCTCAAAATTGTTGAAATTCTCTTGAAGCTTTTAAAATTCTCTCTAGAATTTTCAAAATCCACTTCATCATGTTTACAATTTCACGTCAAAAAATGGCTAAAATTCCAGCTGAAATTTTTTCAAAGTCCCTTAAAAATTTTCCAATTTTTGTCCCAATTCTTCCCATTCCCATTGAAACTTTTCAAATCCCTCTCAAAATTGTTGAAATTCTGTTGAAGCTTTTAAAATTCTCTCTAGAATTTTCAAAATCCATGTCCACATGTTTACAATTTCACGTCAAAAAATGGCTAAAATTCCAGTTGAAATTTTTTCAAAGTCCCTGAAAAATTTTCCAATTTTTGTCCCAATTCTTCCCATTCCCATTGAAACTTTTCAAATCCCTCTCAAAATTGTTGAAATTCTCTTGAAGCTTTTAAAATTCTCTCTAGAATTTTCAAAATCCACTTCATCATGTTTACAATTTCACGTCAAAAAATGGCTAAAATTCCAGCTGAAATTTTTTCAAAGTCCCTTAAAAATTTTCCAATTTTTGTCCCAATTCTTCCCATTCCCATTGAAACTTTTCAAATCCCTCTCAAAATTGTGGAAATTCTGTTGAAGCTTTTAAAATTCTCTCTAGAATTTTCAAAATCCATGTCCACATGTTTACAATTTCACGTCAAAAAATGGCTAAAATTCCAGTTGAAATTTTTTCAAAGTCCCTTCAAAATTTTCCAATTTTTGTCCCAATTCTTCCCATTCCCATTGAAACTTTTCAAATCCCTCTCAAAATTGTTGAAATTCTCTTGAAGCTTTTAAAATTCTCTCTAGAATTTTCAAAATCCATGTCCACATGTTTACAATTTCACGTCAAAAAATGGCTAAAATTCCAGTTGAAATTTTTTCAAAGTCCCTTAAAAATTTTCCAATTTTTGTCCCAATTCTTCCCATTCCCATTGAAACTTTTCAAATCCCTCTCAAAATTGTTGAAATTCTGTTGAAGCTTTTAAAATTCTCTCTAGAATTTTCAAAATCCATGGCCACATGTTTACAATTTCACGTCAAATAATGGCTAAAATTCCAGTTGAAATTTTTTCAAAGTCCCTTAAAAATTTTCCAATTTTTGTCCCAATTCTTCCCATTCCCATTGAAACTTTTCAAATCCCTCTCAAAATTGTGGAAATTCTGTTGAAGCTTTTAAAATTCTCTCTAGAATTTTCAAAATCCATGTCCACATGTTTACAATTTCACGTCAAAATTGCTAAAATTCCAGTTGAAATTTTTTCAAAGTCCCTTCAAAATTTTCCAATTTTTGTCCCAATTCTTCCCATTCCCATTGAAACTTTTCAAATCCCTCTCAAAATTGTTGAAATTCTGTTGAAGCTTTTAAAATTCTCTCTAGAATTTTCAAAATCCATGGCCACATGTTTACAATTTCACGTCAAAATTGCGAAAATTCCAGTTGAAATTTTTTCAAAGTCCCTTAAAAATTTTCCAATTTTTGTCCCAATTCTTCCCATTCCCATTGAAACTTTTCAAATCCCTCTCAAAATTGTTGAAATTCTGTTGAAGCTTTTAAAATTCTCTCTAGAATTTTCAAAATCCATGTCCACATGTTTACAATTTCACGTCAAAAAATGGCTAAAATTCCAGTTGCAATTTTTTCAAAGTCCCTGAAAGATTTTCCAATTTTTGTCCCAATTCTTCCCATTCCCATTGAAACTTTTCAAATCCCTCTCAAAATTGTTGAAATTCTCTTGAAGCTTTTAAAATTCTCTCTAGAATTTTCAAAAGCCATGTCCACATGTTTACAATTTCACGTCAAAAAATGGCCAAAATTCCAGTTGAAATTTTTTCAAAGTCCCTTAAAAATTTTCCAATTTTTGTCCCAATTCTTCCCATTCCCATTGAAACTTTTCAAATCCCTCTCCAAATTGTTGAAATTCTGTTGAAGCTTTTAAAATTCTCTCTAGAATTTTCAAAATCCATGTCCACATGTTTACAATTTCACGTCAAAAAATGGCTAAAATTCCAGTTGCAATTTTTTCAAAGTCCCTTAAAAATTTTCCAATTTTTGTCCCAATTCTTCCCATTCCCATTGAAACTTTTCAAATCCCTCTCCAAATTGTTGAAATTCTGTTGAAGCTTTTAAAATTCTCTCTAGAATTTTCAAAATCCATGTCCACATGTTTACAATTTCACATCAAAAAATGGCTAAAATTCCAGTTGAAATTTTTTCAAAGTCCCTTAAAAATTTTCCAATTTTTGTCCCAATTCTTCCCATTCCCATTGAAACTTTTCAAATCCCTCTCAAAATTGTTGAAATTCTGTTGAAGCTTTTAAAATTCTCTCTAGAATTTTCAAAATCCATGTCCACATGTTTACAATTTCACGTCAAAATTGCTAAAATTCCAGTTGAAATTTTTTCAAAGTCCCTTAAAAATTTTCCAATTTTTGTCCCAATTCTTCCCATTCCCATTGAAACTTTTCAAATCCCTCTCAAAATTGTTGAAATTCTGTTGAAGCTTTTAAAATTCTCTCTAGAATTTTCAAAATCCATGGCCACATGTTTACAATTTCACGTCAAAAAATGGCTAAAATTCCAGTTGAAATTTTTTCAAAGTCCCTTAAAAATTTTCCAATTTTTGTCCCAATTCTTCCCATTCCCATTGAAACTTTTCAAATCCCTCTCAAAATTGTTGAAATTCTGTTGAAGCTTTTAAAATTCTCTCTAGAATTTTCAAAATCCATGTCCACGTTTATAATTTCACGTCAAAAAATGGCTAAAATTCCAGCTGAAATTTTTTCAAAGTCCCTTAAAAATTTTCCAATTTTTGTCCCAATTCTTCCCATTCCCATTGAAACTTTTCAAATCCCTCTCAAAATTGTGGAAATTCTGTTGAAGCTTTTAAAATTCTCTCTAGAATTTTCAAAATCCATGTCCACATGTTTACAATTTCACGTCAAAAAATTGCTAAAATTCCAGTTGCAATTTTTTCAAAGTCCCTTAAAAATTTTCCAATTTTTGTCCCAATTCTTCCCATTCCCATTGAAACTTTTCAAATCCCTCTCCAAATTGTTGAAATTCTGTTGAAGCTTTTAAAATTCTCTCTAGAATTTTCAAAATCCACTTCAACATGTTTACAATTTCACATAAAAAAAGGCTAAAATTCCAGTTGAAATTTTTTCAAAGTCCCTTAAAAATTTTCCAATTTTTGTCCCAATTCTTCCCATTCCCATTGAAACTTTTCAAATCCCTCTCAAAATTGTTGAAATTCTGTTGAAGCTTTTAAAATTCTCTCTAGAATTTTCAAAAGCCATGTCCACATGTTTACAATTTCACGTCAAAAAATGGCTAAAATTCCAGTTGAAATTTTTTCAAAGTCCCTGAAAAATTTTCCAATTTTTGTCCCAATTCTTCCCATTCCCATTGAAACTTTTCAAATCCCTCTCAAAATTGTGGAAATTCTCTTGAAGCTTTTAAAATTCTCTCTAGAATTTTCAAAATCCATGTCCACATGTTTACAATTTCACGTCAAAAAATGGCTAAAATTCCAGTTGCAATTTTTTCAAAGTCCCTTCAAAATTTTCCAATTTTTGTCCCAATTCTTCCCATTCCCATTGAAACTTTTCAAATCCCTCTCAAAATTGTTGAAATTCTCTTGAAGCTTTTAAAATTCTCTCTAGAATTTTCAAAATCCATGTCCACATGTTTACAATTTCACGTCAAAAAATGGCTAAAATTCCAGTTGAAATTTTGTCAAAGTCCCTGAAAAATTTTCCAATTTTTGTCCCAATTCTTCCCATTCCCATTGAAACTTTTCAAATCCCTCTCAAAATTGTTGAAATTCTGTTGAAGCTTTTAAAATTCTCTCTAGAATTTTCAAAATCCATGTCCACATGTTTACAATTTCACGTCAAAAAATGGCTAAAATTCCAGTTGAAATTTTTTCAAAGTCCCTTAAAACTTTTCCCATTTTTGTCCCAATTCTTCCCATTCCCATTGAAACTTTTCAAATCCCTCTCAAAATTGTGGAAATTCTCTTGAAGCATTTAAAATTCTCTCTAGAATTTTCAAAATCCATGTCCACATGTTTACAATTTCACGTCAAAAAATGGCTAAAATTCCAGTTGAAATTTTTTCAAAGTCCCTTAAAAATTTTCCAATTTTTGTCCCAATTCTTCCCATTCCCATTGAAACTTTTCAAATCCCTCTCCAAATTGTTGAAATTCTGTTGAAGCTTTTAAAATTCTCTCTAGAATTTTCAAAATCCACTTCAACATGTTTACAATTTCACATAAAAAAAGGCTAAAATTCCAGTTGAAATTTTCTCAAAGTCCCTTAAAAATTTTCCAATTTTTGTCCCAATTCTTCCCATTCCCATTGAAACTTTTCAAATCCCTCTCAAAATTGTTGAAATTCTGTTGAAGCTTTTAAAATTCTCTCTAGAATTTTCAAAAGCCATGTCCACATGTTTACAATTTCACGTCAAAAAATGGCTAAAATTCCAGTTGAAATTTTTTCAAAGTCCCTGAAAAATTTTCCAATTTTTGTCCCAATTCTTCCCATTCCCATTGAAACTTTTCAAATCCCTCTCAAAATTGTTGAAATTCTGTTGAAGCTTTTAAAATTCTCTCTAGAATTTTCAAAATCCATGTCCACATGTTTACAATTTCACGTCAAAAAATGGCTAAAATTCCAGTTGAAATTTTTTCAAAGTCCCTTAAAAATTTTCCAATTTTTGTCCCAATTCTTCCCATTCCCATTGAAACTTTTCAAATCCCTCTCAAAATTGTTGAAATTCTGTTGAAGCTTTTAAAATTCTCTCTAGAATTTTCAAAATCCATGGCCACATGTTTACAATTTCACGTCAAATAATGGCTAAAATTCCAGTTGAAATTTTTTCAAAGTCCCTTAAAAATTTTCCAATTTTTGTCCCAATTCTTCCCATTCCCATTGAAACTTTTCAAATCCCTCTCAAAATTGTGGAAATTCTGTTGAAGCTTTTAAAATTCTCTCTAGAATTTTCAAAATCCATGTCCACATGTTTACAATTTCACGTCAAAATTGCTAAAATTCCAGTTGAAATTTTTTCAAAGTCCCTTAAAAATTTTCCAATTTTTGTCCCAATTCTTCCCATTCCCATTGAAACTTTTCAAATCCCTCTCAAAATTGTTGAAATTCTGTTGAAGCTTTTAAAATTCTCTCTAGAATTTTCAAAATCCATGGCCACATGTTTACAATTTCACGTCAAAATTGCGAAAATTCCAGTTGAAATTTTTTCAAAGTCCCTTAAAAATTTTCCAATTTTTGTCCCAATTCTTCCCATTCCCATTGAAACTTTTCAAATCCCTCTCAAAATTGTTGAAATTCTGTTGAAGCTTTTAAAATTCTCTCTAGAATTTTCAAAATCCATGTCCACATGTTTACAATTTCACGTCAAAAAATGGCTAAAATTCCAGTTGCAATTTTTTCAAAGTCCCTGAAAGATTTTCCAATTTTTGTCCCAATTCTTCCCATTCCCATTGAAACTTTTCAAATCCCTCTCCAAATTGTGGAAATTCTCTTGAAGCTTTTAAAATTCTCTCTAGAATTTTCAAAATCCATGGCCACATGTTTACAATTTCACGTCAAATAATGGCTAAAATTCCAGTTGAAATTTTTTCAAAGTCCCTTAAAAATTTTCCAATTTTTGTCCCAATTCTTCCCATTCCCATTGAAACTTTTCAAATCCCTCTCAAAATTGTGGAAATTCTGTTGAAGCTTTTAAAATTCTCTCTAGAATTTTCAAAATCCATGTCCACATGTTTACAATTTCACGTCAAAATTGCTAAAATTCCAGTTGAAATTTTTTCAAAGTCCCTTAAAAATTTTCCAATTTTTGTCCCAATTCTTCCCATTCCCATTGAAACTTTTCAAATCCCTCTCAAAATTGTTGAAATTCTGTTGAAGCTTTTAAAATTCTCTCTAGAATTTTCAAAATCCATGGCCACATGTTTACAATTTCACGTCAAAATTGCGAAAATTCCAGTTGAAATTTTTTCAAAGTCCCTTAAAAATTTTCCAATTTTTGTCCCAATTCTTCCCATTCCCATTGAAACTTTTCAAATCCCTCTCAAAATTGTTGAAATTCTGTTGAAGCTTTTAAAATTCTCTCTAGAATTTTCAAAATCCATGTCCACATGTTTACAATTTCACGTCAAAAAATGGCTAAAATTCCAGTTGCAATTTTTTCAAAGTCCCTGAAAGATTTTCCAATTTTTGTCCCAATTCTTCCCATTCCCATTGAAACTTTTCAAATCCCTCTCAAAATTGTTGAAATTCTCTTGAAGCTTTTAAAATTCTCTCTAGAATTTTCAAAAGCCATGTCCACATGTTTACAATTTCACGTCAAAAAATGGCCAAAATTCCAGTTGAAATTTTTTCAAAGTCCCTTAAAAATTTTCCAATTTTTGTCCCAATTCTTCCCATTCCCATTGAAACTTTTCAAATCCCTCTCCAAATTGTTGAAATTCTGTTGAAGCTTTTAAAATTCTCTCTAGAATTTTCAAAATCCATGTCCACATGTTTACAATTTCACGTCAAAAAATGGCTAAAATTCCAGTTGCAATTTTTTCAAAGTCCCTTAAAAATTTTCCAATTTTTGTCCCAATTCTTCCCATTCCCATTGAAACTTTTCAAATCCCTCTCCAAATTGTTGAAATTCTGTTGAAGCTTTTAAAATTCTCTCTAGAATTTTCAAAATCCATGTCCACATGTTTACAATTTCACATCAAAAAATGGCTAAAATTCCAGTTGAAATTTTTTCAAAGTCCCTTAAAAATTTTCCAATTTTTGTCCCAATTCTTCCCATTCCCATTGAAACTTTTCAAATCCCTCTCAAAATTGTTGAAATTCTGTTGAAGCTTTTAAAATTCTCTCTAGAATTTTCAAAATCCATGTCCACATGTTTACAATTTCACGTCAAAATTGCTAAAATTCCAGTTGAAATTTTTTCAAAGTCCCTTAAAAATTTTCCAATTTTTGTCCCAATTCTTCCCATTCCCATTGAAACTTTTCAAATCCCTCTCAAAATTGTTGAAATTCTGTTGAAGCTTTTAAAATTCTCTCTAGAATTTTCAAAATCCATGGCCACATGTTTACAATTTCACGTCAAAAAATGGCTAAAATTCCAGTTGAAATTTTTTCAAAGTCCCTTAAAAATTTTCCAATTTTTGTCCCAATTCTTCCCATTCCCATTGAAACTTTTCAAATCCCTCTCAAAATTGTTGAAATTCTGTTGAAGCTTTTAAAATTCTCTCTAGAATTTTCAAAATCCATGTCCACGTTTATAATTTCACGTCAAAAAATGGCTAAAATTCCAGCTGAAATTTTTTCAAAGTCCCTTAAAAATTTTCCAATTTTTGTCCCAATTCTTCCCATTCCCATTGAAACTTTTCAAATCCCTCTCAAAATTGTGGAAATTCTGTTGAAGCTTTTAAAATTCTCTCTAGAATTTTCAAAATCCATGTCCACATGTTTACAATTTCACGTCAAAAAATTGCTAAAATTCCAGTTGCAATTTTTTCAAAGTCCCTTAAAAATTTTCCAATTTTTGTCCCAATTCTTCCCATTCCCATTGAAACTTTTCAAATCCCTCTCCAAATTGTTGAAATTCTGTTGAAGCTTTTAAAATTCTCTCTAGAATTTTCAAAATCCACTTCAACATGTTTACAATTTCACATAAAAAAAGGCTAAAATTCCAGTTGAAATTTTTTCAAAGTCCCTTAAAAATTTTCCAATTTTTGTCCCAATTCTTCCCATTCCCATTGAAACTTTTCAAATCCCTCTCCAAATTGTTGAAATTCTGTTGAAGCTTTTAAAATTCTCTCTAGAATTTTCAAAAGCCATGTCCACATGTTTACAATTTCACGTCAAAAAATGGCTAAAATTCCAGTTGAAATTTTTTCAAAGTCCCTGAAAAATTTTCCAATTTTTGTCCCAATTCTTCCCATTCCCATTGAAACTTTTCAAATCCCTCTCAAAATTGTTGAAATTCTCTTGAAGCTTTTAAAATTCTCTCTAGAATTTTCAAAATCCATGTCCACATGTTTACAATTTCACGTCAAAAAATGGCTAAAATTCCAGTTGCAATTTTTTCAAAGTCCCTTCAAAATTTTCCAATTTTTGTCCCAATTCTTCCCATTCCCATTGAAACTTTTCAAATCCCTCTCAAAATTGTTGAAATTCTCTTGAAGCTTTTAAAATTCTCTCTAGAATTTTCAAAATCCATGTCCACATGTTTACAATTTCACGTCAAAAAATGGCTAAAATTCCAGTTGAAATTTTGTCAAAGTCCCTGAAAAATTTTCCAATTTTTGTCCCAATTCTTCCCATTCCCATTGAAACTTTTCAAATCCCTCTCAAAATTGTTGAAATTCTGTTGAAGCTTTTAAAATTCTCTCTAGAATTTTCAAAATCCATGTCCACATGTTTACAATTTCACGTCAAAAAATGGCTAAAATTCCAGTTGAAATTTTTTCAAAGTCCCTTAAAACTTTTCCCATTTTTGTCCCAATTCTTCCCATTCCCATTGAAACTTTTCAAATCCCTCTCAAAATTGTGGAAATTCTCTTGAAGCATTTAAAATTCTCTCTAGAATTTTCAAAATCCATGTCCACATGTTTACAATTTCACGTCAAAAAATGGCTAAAATTCCAGTTGAAATTTTTTCAAAGTCCCTTAAAAATTTTCCAATTTTTGTCCCAATTCTTCCCATTCCCATTGAAACTTTTCAAATCCCTCTCCAAATTGTTGAAATTCTGTTGAAGCTTTTAAAATTCTCTCTAGAATTTTCAAAATCCACTTCAACATGTTTACAATTTCACATAAAAAAAGGCTAAAATTCCAGTTGAAATTTTCTCAAAGTCCCTTAAAAATTTTCCAATTTTTGTCCCAATTCTTCCCATTCCCATTGAAACTTTTCAAATCCCTCTCAAAATTGTTGAAATTCTGTTGAAGCTTTTAAAATTCTCTCTAGAATTTTCAAAAGCCATGTCCACATGTTTACAATTTCACGTCAAAAAATGGCTAAAATTCCAGTTGAAATTTTTTCAAAGTCCCTGAAAAATTTTCCAATTTTTGTCCCAATTCTTCCCATTCCCATTGAAACTTTTCAAATCCCTCTCAAAATTGTTGAAATTCTGTTGAAGCTTTTAAAATTCTCTCTAGAATTTTCAAAATCCATGTCCACATGTTTACAATTTCACGTCAAAAAATGGCTAAAATTCCAGTTGAAATTTTTTCAAAGTCCCTTAAAAATTTTCCAATTTTTGTCCCAATTCTTCCCATTCCCATTGAAACTTTTCAAATCCCTCTCAAAATTGTTGAAATTCTGTTGAAGCTTTTAAAATTCTCTCTAGAATTTTCAAAATCCATGGCCACATGTTTACAATTTCACGTCAAATAATGGCTAAAATTCCAGTTGAAATTTTTTCAAAGTCCCTTAAAAATTTTCCAATTTTTGTCCCAATTCTTCCCATTCCCATTGAAACTTTTCAAATCCCTCTCAAAATTGTGGAAATTCTGTTGAAGCTTTTAAAATTCTCTCTAGAATTTTCAAAATCCATGTCCACATGTTTACAATTTCACGTCAAAATTGCTAAAATTCCAGTTGAAATTTTTTCAAAGTCCCTTAAAAATTTTCCAATTTTTGTCCCAATTCTTCCCATTCCCATTGAAACTTTTCAAATCCCTCTCAAAATTGTTGAAATTCTGTTGAAGCTTTTAAAATTCTCTCTAGAATTTTCAAAATCCATGGCCACATGTTTACAATTTCACGTCAAAATTGCGAAAATTCCAGTTGAAATTTTTTCAAAGTCCCTTAAAAATTTTCCAATTTTTGTCCCAATTCTTCCCATTCCCATTGAAACTTTTCAAATCCCTCTCAAAATTGTTGAAATTCTGTTGAAGCTTTTAAAATTCTCTCTAGAATTTTCAAAATCCATGTCCACATGTTTACAATTTCACGTCAAAAAATGGCTAAAATTCCAGTTGCAATTTTTTCAAAGTCCCTGAAAGATTTTCCAATTTTTGTCCCAATTCTTCCCATTCCCATTGAAACTTTTCAAATCCCTCTCAAAATTGTTGAAATTCTGTTGAAGCTTTTAAAATTCTCTCTAGAATTTTCAAAAGCCATGTCCACATGTTTACAATTTCACGTCAAAAAATGGCTAAAATTCCAGCTGAAATTTTTTCAAAGTCCCTTAAAAATTTTCCAATTTTTGTCCCAATTCTTCCCATTCCCATTGAAACTTTTCAAATCCCTCTCAAAATTGTTGAAATTCTCTTGAAGCTTTTAAAATTCTCTCTAGAATTTTCAAAATCCATGTCCACATGTTTACAATTTCACGTCAAAAAATGGCTAAAATTCCAGTTGCAATTTTTTCAAAGTCCCTTAAAAATTTTCCAATTTTTGTCCCAATTCTTCCCATTCCCATTGAAACTTTTCAAATCCCTCTCAAAATTGTTGAAATTCTGTTGAAGCTTTTAAAATTCTCTCTAGAATTTTCAAAATCCATGTCCACATGTTTACAATTTCACATCAAAAAATGGCTAAAATTCCAGTTGAAATTTTTTCAAAGTCCCTTAAAAATTTTCCAATTTTTGTCCCAATTCTTCCCATTCCCATTGAAACTTTTCAAATCCCTCTCAAAATTGTTGAAATTCTGTTGAAGCTTTTAAAATTCTCTCTAGAATTTTCAAAATCCATGTCCACATGTTTACAATTTCACGTCAAAATTGCTAAAATTCCAGTTGAAATTTTTTCAAAGTCCCTTAAAAATTTTCCAATTTTTGTCCCAATTCTTCCCATTCCCATTGAAACTTTTCAAATCCCTCTCCAAATTGTTGAAATTCTGTTGAAGCTTTTAAAATTCTCTCTAGAATTTTCAAAATCCATGTCCACATGTTTACAATTTCACGTCAAAAAATGGCTAAAATTCCAGTTGAAATTTTTTCAAAGTCCCTTCAAAATTTTCCAATTTTTGTCCCAATTCTTCCCATTCCCATTGAAACTTTTCAAATCCCTCTCAAAATTGTTGAAATTCTGTTGAAGCTTTTAAAATTCTCTCTAGAATTTTCAAAATCCATGTCCACGTTTATAATTTCACGTCAAAAAATGGCTAAAATTCCAGCTGAAATTTTTTCAAAGTCCCTTAAAAATTTTCCAATTTTTGTCCCAATTCTTCCCATTCCCATTGAAACTTTTCAAATCCCTCTCAAAATTGTGGAAATTCTGTTGAAGCTTTTAAAATTCTCTCTAGAATTTTCAAAATCCATGTCCACATGTTTACAATTTCACGTCAAAAAATGGCTAAAATTCCAGTTGCAATTTTTTCAAAGTCCCTTAAAAATTTTCCAATTTTTGTCCCAATTCTTCCCATTCCCATTGAAACTTTTCAAATCCCTCTCCAAATTGTTGAAATTCTGTTGAAGCTTTTAAAATTCTCTCTAGAATTTTCAAAATCCACTTCAACATGTTTACAATTTCACATAAAAAAAGGCTAAAATTCCAGTTGAAATTTTCTCAAAGTCCCTTAAAAATTTTCCAATTTTTGTCCCAATTCTTCCCATTCCCATTGAAACTTTTCAAATCCCTCTCAAAATTGTTGAAATTCTGTTGAAGCTTTTAAAATTCTCTCTAGAATTTTCAAAATCCATGGCCACATGTTTACAATTTCACGTCAAAAAATGGCTAAAATTCCAGTTGAAATTTTTTCAAAGTCCCTGAAAAATTTTCCAATTTTTGTCCCAATTCTTCCCATTCCCATTGAAACTTTTCAAATCCCTCTCAAAATTGTTGAAATTCTCTTGAAGCTTTTAAAATTCTCTCTAGAATTTTCAAAATCCATGTCCACATGTTTACAATTTCACGTCAAAAAATGGCTAAAATTCCAGTTGCAATTTTTTCAAAGTCCCTTCAAAATTTTCCAATTTTTGTCCCAATTCTTCCCATTCCCATTGAAACTTTTCAAATCCCTCTCAAAATTGTTGAAATTCTCTTGAAGCTTTTAAAATTCTCTCTAGAATTTTCAAAATCCATGTCCACATGTTTACAATTTCACGTCAAAAAATGGCTAAAATTCCAGTTGAAATTTTGTCAAAGTCCCTGAAAAATTTTCCAATTTTTGTCCCAATTCTTCCCATTCCCATTGAAACTTTTCAAATCCCTCTCAAAATTGTTGAAATTCTGTTGAAGCTTTTAAAATTCTCTCTAGAATTTTCAAAATCCATGTCCACATGTTTACAATTTCACGTCAAAAAATGGCTAAAATTCCAGTTGAAATTTTTTCAAAGTCCCTTAAAACTTTTCCCATTTTTGTCCCAATTCTTCCCATTCCCATTGAAACTTTTCAAATCCCTCTCAAAATTGTGGAAATTCTCTTGAAGCATTTAAAATTCTCTCTAGAATTTTCAAAATCCATGTCCACATGTTTACAATTTCACGTCAAAAAATGGCTAAAATTCCAGTTGCAATTTTTTCAAAGTCCCTTAAAAATTTTCCAATTTTTGTCCCAATTCTTCCCATTCCCATTGAAACTTTTCAAATACCTCCCAAAATTGTTGAAATTCTGTTGAAGCTTTTAAAATTCTCTCTAGAATTTTCAAAATCCATGTCCACATGTTTACAATTTCACGTCAAAAAATGGCTAAAATTCCAGTTGAAATTTTTTCAAAGTCCCTTCAAAATTTTCCAATTTTTGTCCCAATTCTTCCCATTCCCATTGAAACTTTTCAAATCCCTCTCAAAATTGTTGAAATTCTGTTGAAGCTTTTAAAATTCTCTCTAGAATTTTCAAAATCCATGTCCACGTTTATAATTTCACGTCAAAAAATGGCTAAAATTCCAGCTGAAATTTTTTCAAAGTCCCTTAAAAATTTTCCAATTTTTGTCCCAATTCTTCCCATTCCCATTGAAACTTTTCAAATCCCTCTCAAAATTGTGGAAATTCTGTTGAAGCTTTTAAAATTCTCTCTAGAATTTTCAAAAGCCATGTCCACATGTTTACAATTTCACGTCAAAAAATTGCTAAAATTCCAGTTGCAATTTTTTCAAAGTCCCTTAAAAATTTTCCAATTTTTGTCCCAATTCTTCCCATTCCCATTGAAACTTTTCAAATCCCTCTCCAAATTGTTGAAATTCTGTTGAAGCTTTTAAAATTCTCTCTAGAATTTTCAAAAGCCATGTCCACATGTTTACAATTTCACGTCAAAAAATGGCTAAAATTCCAGTTGAAATTTTTTCAAAGTCCCTGAAAAATTTTCCAATTTTTGTCCCAATTCTTCCCATTCCCATTGAAACTTTTCAAATCCCTCTCAAAATTGTTGAAATTCTCTTGAAGCTTTTAAAATTCTCTCTAGAATTTTCAAAATCCATGGCCACATGTTTACAATTTCACGTCAAAATTGCGAAAATTCCAGTTGAAATTTTTTCAAAGTCCCTTCAAAATTTTCCAATTTTTGTCCCAATTCTTCCCATTCCCATTGAAACTTTTCAAATCCCTCTCAAAATTGTTGAAATTCTGTTGAAGCTTTAAAAATTCTCTCTAGAATTTTCAAAATCCATGTCCACATGTTTACAATTTCACGTCAAAAAATGGCTAAAATTCCAGTTGCAATTTTTTCAAAGTCCCTGAAAAATTTTCCAATTTTTGTCCCAATTCTTCCCATTCCCATTGAAACTTTTCAAATCCCTCTCAAAATTGTTGAAATTCTGTTGAAGCTTTTAAAATTCTCTCTAGAATTTTCAAAATCCATGGCCACATGTTTACAATTTCACGTCAAAAAATGACTAAAATTCCAGTTGAAATTTTTTCAAAGTCCCTTAAAAATTTTCCAATTTTTGTCCCAATTCTTCCCATTCCCATTGAAACTTTTCAAATCCCTCTCCAAATTGTTGAAATTCTGTTGAAGCTTTTAAAATTCTCTCTAGAATTTTCAAAATCCATGTCCACATGTTTACAATTTCACGTCAAAAAATGGCTAAAATTCCAGTTGCAATTTTTTCAAAGTCCCTTAAAAATTTTCCAATTTTTGTCCCAATTCTTCCCATTCCCATTGAAACTTTTCAAATACCTCCCAAAATTGTTGAAATTCTGTTGAAGCTTTTAAAATTCTCTCTAGAATTTTCAAAATCCATGTCCACATGTTTACAATTTCACGTCAAAAAATGGCTAAAATTCCAGTTGAAATTTTTTCAAAGTCCCTTCAAAATTTTCCAATTTTTGTCCCAATTCTTCCCATTCCCATTGAAACTTTTCAAATCCCTCTCAAAATTGTTGAAATTCTGTTGAAGCTTTTAAAATTCTCTCTAGAATTTTCAAAAGCCATGTCCACATGTTTACAATTTCACGTCAAAAAATTGCTAAAATTCCAGTTGCAATTTTTTCAAAGTCCCTTAAAAATTTTCCAATTTTTGTCCCAATTCTTCCCATTCCCATTGAAACTTTTCAAATCCCTCTCCAAATTGTTGAAATTCTGTTGAAGCTTTTAAAATTCTCTCTAGAATTTTCAAAAGCCATGTCCACATGTTTACAATTTCACGTCAAAAAATGGCTAAAATTCCAGTTGAAATTTTTTCAAAGTCCCTGAAAAATTTTCCAATTTTTGTCCCAATTCTTCCCATTCCCATTGAAACTTTTCAAATCCCTCTCAAAATTGTTGAAATTCTCTTGAAGCTTTTAAAATTCTCTCTAGAATTTTCAAAATCCATGGCCACATGTTTACAATTTCACGTCAAAATTGCGAAAATTCCAGTTGAAATTTTTTCAAAGTCCCTTCAAAATTTTCCAATTTTTGTCCCAATTCTTCCCATTCCCATTGAAACTTTTCAAATCCCTCTCAAAATTGTTGAAATTCTGTTGAAGCTTTAAAAATTCTCTCTAGAATTTTCAAAATCCATGTCCACATGTTTACAATTTCACGTCAAAAAATGGCTAAAATTCCAGTTGCAATTTTTTCAAAGTCCCTGAAAAATTTTCCAATTTTTGTCCCAATTCTTCCCATTCCCATTGAAACTTTTCAAATCCCTCTCAAAATTGTTGAAATTCTGTTGAAGCTTTTAAAATTCTCTCTAGAATTTTCAAAATCCATGGCCACATGTTTACAATTTCACGTCAAAAAATGACTAAAATTCCAGTTGAAATTTTTTCAAAGTCCCTTAAAAATTTTCCAATTTTTGTCCCAATTCTTCCCATTCCCATTGAAACTTTTCAAATCCCTCTCCAAATTGTTGAAATTCTGTTGAAGCTTTTAAAATTCTCTCTAGAATTTTCAAAATCCATGTCCACATGTTTACAATTTCACGTCAAAAAATGGCTAAAATTCCAGTTGCAATTTTTTCAAAGTCCCTTAAAAATTTTCCAATTTTTGTCCCAATTCTTCCCATTCCCATTGAAACTTTTCAAATCCCTCTCAAAATTGTTGAAATTCTGTTGAAGCTTTTAAAATTCTCTCTAGAATTTTCAAAATCCATGTCCACATGTTTACAATTTCACATCAAAAAATGGCTAAAATTCCAGTTGAAATTTTTTCAAAGTCCCTTAAAAAATTTCCAATTTTTGTCCCAATTCTTCCCATTCCCATTGAAACTTTTCAAATCCCTCTCAAAATTGTTGAAATTCTCTTGAAGCTTTTAAAATTCTCTCTAGAATTTTCAAAATCCATGGCCACATGTTTACAATTTCACGTCAAAAAATGGCTAAAATTCCAGTTGAAATTTTTTCAAAGTCCCTTCAAAATTTTCCAATTTTTGTCCCAATTCTTCCCATTCCCATTGAAACTTTTCAAATCCCTCTCAAAATTGTTGAAATTCTCTTGAAGCTTTTAAAATTCTCTCTAGAATTTTCAAAATCCACTTCATCATGTTTACAATTTCACGTCAAAAAATGGCTAAAATTCCAGTTGAAATTTTTTCAAAGTCCCTTAAAAATTTTCCAATTTTTGTCCCAATTCTTCCCATTCCCATTGAAACTTTTCAAATCCCTCTCCAAATTGTTGAAATTCTGTTGAAGCTTTTAAAATTCTCTCTAGAATTTTCAAAAGCCATGTCCACATGTTTACAATTTCACGTCAAAAAATGGCTAAAATTCCAGTTGAAATTTTTTCAAAGTCCCTGAAAAATTTTCCAATTTTTGTCCCAATTCTTCCCATTCCCATTGAAACTTTTCAAATCCCTCTCAAAATTGTTGAAATTCTCTTGAAGCTTTTAAAATTCTCTCTAGAATTTTCAAAATCCACTTCATCATGTTTACAATTTCACGTCAAAAAATGGCTAAAATTCCAGCTGAAATTTTTTCAAAGTCCCTTAAAAATTTTCCAATTTTTGTCCCAATTCTTCCCATTCCCATTGAAACTTTTCAAATCCCTCTCAAAATTGTGGAAATTCTGTTGAAGCTTTTAAAATTCTCTCTAGAATTTTCAAAATCCATGGCCACATGTTTACAATTTCACGTCAAAAAATGGCTAAAATTCCAGTTGAAATTTTTTCAAAGTCCCTGAAAAATTTTCCAATTTTTGTCCCAATTCTTCCCATTCCCATTGAAACTTTTCAAATCCCTCTCCAAATTGTTGAAATTCTGTTGAAGCTTTTAAAATTCTCTCTAGAATTTTCAAAATCCATGTCCACATGTTTACAATTTCACGTCAAAAAATGGCTAAAATTCCAGTTGAAATTTTTTCAAAGTCCCTTAAAAATTTTCCAATTTTTGTCCCAATTCTTCCCATTCCCATTGAAACTTTTCAAATCCCTCTCAAAATTGTTGAAATTCTGTTGAAGCTTTTAAAATTCTCTCTAGAATTTTCAAAATCCATGGCCACATGTTTACAATTTCACGTCAAATAATGGCTAAAATTCCAGTTGAAATTTTTTCAAAGTCCCTTAAAAATTTTCCAATTTTTGTCCCAATTCTTCCCATTCCCATTGAAACTTTTCAAATCCCTCTCAAAATTGTGGAAATTCTGTTGAAGCTTTTAAAATTCTCTCTAGAATTTTCAAAATCCATGTCCACATGTTTACAATTTCACGTCAAAAAATGGCTAAAATTCCAGTTGCAATTTTTTCAAAGTCCCTTAAAAATTTTCCAATTTTTGTCCCAATTCTTCCCATTCCCATTGAAACTTTTCAAATCCCTCTCAAAATTGTTGAAATTCTGTTGAAGCTTTTAAAATTCTCTCTAGAATTTTCAAAATCCATGTCCACATGTTTACAATTTCACATCAAAAAATGGCTAAAATTCCAGTTGAAATTTTTTCAAAGTCCCTTAAAAAATTTCCAATTTTTGTCCCAATTCTTCCCATTCCCATTGAAACTTTTCAAATCCCTCTCAAAATTGTTGAAATTCTCTTGAAGCTTTTAAAATTCTCTCTAGAATTTTCAAAATCCATGGCCACATGTTTACAATTTCACGTCAAAATTGCTAAAATTCCAGTTGAAATTTTTTCAAAGTCCCTTCAAAATTTTCCAATTTTTGTCCCAATTCTTCCCATTCCCATTGAAACTTTTCAAATCCCTCTCAAAATTGTTGAAATTCTGTTGAAGCTTTTAAAATTCTCTCTAGAATTTTCAAAATCCATGTCCACATGTTTACAATTTCACGTCAAAAAATGGCTAAAATTCCAGTTGAAATTTTTTCAAAGTCCCTTAAAAATTTTCCAATTTTTGTCCCAATTCTTCCCATTCCCATTGAAACTTTTCAAATCCCTCTCAAAATTGTGGAAATTCTGTTGAAGCTTTTAAAATTCTCTCTAGAATTTTCAAAATCCATGTCCACATGTTTACAATTTCACGTCAAAAAAAGGCTAAAATTCCAGTTGAAATTTTTTCAAAGTCCCTTAAAAATTTTCCAATTTTTGTCCCAATTCTTCCCATTCCCATTGAAACTTTTCAAATCCCTCTCAAAATTGTGGAAATTCTGTTGAAGCTTTTAAAATTCTCTCTAGAATTTTCAAAATCCACTTCAACATGTTTACAATTTCACGTCAAAAAATGGCTAAAATTCCAGTTGAAATTTTTTCAAAGTCCCTTAAAAATTTTCCAATTTTTGTCCCAATTCTTCCCATTCCCATTGAAACTTTTCAAATCCCTCTCAAAATTGTTGAAATTCTGTTGAAGCTTTTAAAATTCTCTCTAGAATTTTCATAATCCACTTCAACATGTTTACAATTTCACGTCAAAAAATGGCTAAAATTCCAGCTGAAATTTTTTCAAAGTCCCTTCAAAATTTTCCAATTTTTGTCCCAATTCTTCCCATTCCCATTGAAACTTTTCAAATCCCTCTCAAAATTGTTGAAATTCTGTTGAAGCTTTTAAAATTCTCTCTAGAATTTTCAAAATCCACTTCATCATGTTTACAATTTCACGTCAAAAAATGGCTAAAATTCCAGTTGAAATTTTTTCAAAGTCCCTTAAAAATTTTCCAATTTTTGTCCCAATTCTTCCCATTCCCATTGAAACTTTTCAAATCCCTCTCAAAATTGTTGAAATTCTGTTGAAGCTTTTAAAATTCTCTCTAGAATTTTCAAAATCCATGTCCACATGTTTACAATTTCACGTCAAAAAATGGCTAAAATTCCAGTTGCAATTTTTTCAAAGTCCCTTAAAAATTTTCCAATTTTTGTCCCAATTCTTCCCATTCCCATTGAAACTTTTCAAATCCCTCTCAAAATTGTGGAAATTCTGTTGAAGCTTTTAAAATTCTCTCTAGAATTTTCAAAATCCATGGCCACATGTTTACAATTTCACGTCAAAAAATGGCTAAAATTCCAGTTGAAATTTTTTCAAAGTCCCTGAAAAATTTTCCAATTTTTGTCCCAATTCTTCCCATTCCCATTGAAACTTTTCAAATCCCTCTCAAAATTGTTGAAATTCTCTTGAAGCTTTTAAAATTCTCTCTAGAATTTTCAAAATCCATGGCCACATGTTTACAATTTCACGTCAAAATTGCTAAAATTCCAGTTGAAATTTTTTCAAAGTCCCTTAAAAATTTTCCAATTTTTGTCCCAATTCTTCCCATTCCCATTGAAACTTTTCAAATCCCTCTCAAAATTGTTGAAATTCTGTTGAAGCTTTTAAAATTCTCTCTAGAATTTTCAAAATCCATGTCCGCATGTTTACAATTTCACGTCAAAAAATGGCTAAAATTCCAGTTGAAATTTTTTCAAAGTCCCTTAAAAATTTTCCAATTTTTGTCCCAATTCTTCCCATTCCCATTGAAACTTTTCAAATCCCTCTCAAAATTGTTGAAATTCTGTTGAAGCTTTTAAAATTCTCTCTAGAATTTTCAAAATCCATGTCCACATGTTTACAATTTCACATAAAAAAAGGCTAAAATTCCAGTTGAAATTTTTTCAAAGTCCCTTAAAAATTTTCCAATTTTTGTCCCAATTCTTCCCATTCCCATTGAAACTTTTCAAATCCCTCTCAAAATTGTGGAAATTCTCTTGAAGCTTTTAAAATTCTCTCTAGAATTTTCAAAATCCATGTCCACATGTTTACAATTTCACGTCAAAAAATGGCTAAAATTCCAGTTGCAATTTTTTCAAAGTCCCTTAAAAAATTTCCAATTTTTGTCCCAATTCTTCCCATTCCCATTGAAACTTTTCAAATCCCTCCCAAAATTGTTGAAATTCTGTTGAAGCTTTTAAAATTCTCTCTAGAATTTTCAAAATCGACTTCATCATGTTTACAATTTCACGTCAAAAAATGGCTAAAATTCCAGTTGAAATTTTTTCAAAGTCCCTTCAAAATTTTCCAATTTTTGTACCAATTCTTCCCATTCCCATTGAAACTTTTCAAATCCCTCTCAAAATTGTTGAAATTCTGTTGAAGCTTTTAAAATTCTCTCTAGAATTTTCAAAATCCACTTCAACATGTTTACAATTTCACATCAAATAATGGCTAAAATTCCAGCTGAAATTTTTTCAAAGTCCCTTAAAAATTTTCCAATTTTTGTCCCAATTCTTCCCATTCCCATTGAAACTTTTCAAATCCCTCTCAAAATTGTGGAAATTCTCTTGAAGCTTTTAAAATTCTCTCTAGAATTTTCAAAATCCATGTCCACATGTTTACAATTTCACGTCAAAAAATGGCTAAAATTCCAGTTGAAATTTTTTCAAAGTCCCTTAAAAATTTTCCAATTTTTGTCCCAATTCTTCCCATTCCCATTGAAACTTTTCAAATCCCTCTCAAAATTGTGGAAATTCTGTTGAAGCTTTTAAAATTCTCTCTAGAATTTTCAAAATCCATGGCCACATGTTTACAATTTCACGTCAAAAAATGGCTAAAATTCCAGTTGAAATTTTTTCAAAGTCCCTGAAAAATTTTCCAATTTTTGTCCCAATTCTTCCCATTCCCATTGAAACTTTTCAAATCCCTCTCAAAATTGTTGAAATTCTGTTGAAGCTTTTAAAATTCTCTCTAGAATTTTCAAAAGCCATGTCCACATGTTTACAATTTCACGTCAAAAAATGGCTAAAATTCCAGTTGAAATTTTTTCAAAGTCCCTTAAAAATTTTCCAATTTTTGTCCCAATTCTTCCCATTCCCATTGAAACTTTTCAAATCCCTCTCAAAATTGTGGAAATTCTCTTGAAGCTTTTAAAATTCTCTCTAGAATTTTCAAAATCCATGTCCACATGTTTACAATTTCACGTCAAAAAATGGCTAAAATTCCAGTTGAAATTTTTTCAAAGTCCCTTAAAAATTTTCCAATTTTTGTCCCAATTCTTCCCATTCCCATTGAAACTTTTCAAATCCCTCTCAAAATTGTTGAAATTCTCTTGAAGCTTTTAAAATTCTCTCTAGAATTTTCAAAATCCATGTCCACATGTTTACAATTTCACGTCAAAAAATGGCTAAAATTCCAGTTGCAATTTTTTCAAAGTCCCTTCAAAATTTTCCAATTTTTGTCCCAATTCTTCCCATTCCCATTGAAACTTTTCAAATCCCTCTCAAAATTGTTGAAATTCTGTTGAAGCTTTTAAAATTCTCTCTAGAATTTTCAAAATCCACTTCAACATGTTTACAATTTCACGTCAAAAAATGGCTAAAATTCCAGTTGAAATTTTTTCAAAGTCCCTTAAAAATTTTCCAATTTTTGTCCCAATTCTTCCCATTCCCATTGAAACTTTTCAAATCCCTCTCAAAATTGTTGAAATTCTGTTGAAGCTTTTAAAATTCTCTCTAGAATTTTCAAAATCCACTTCATCATGTTTACAATTTCACGTCAAAAAATGGCTAAAATTCCAGTTGAAATTTTTTCAAAGTCCCTTAAAAATTTTCCAATTTTTGTCCCAATTCTTCCCATTCCCATTGAAACTTTTCAAATCCCTCTCAAAATTGTTGAAATTCTGTTGAAGCTTTTAAAATTCTCTCTAGAATTTTCAAAATCCATGGCCACATGTTTACAATTTCACGTCAAAAAATGGCTAAAATTCCAGTTGCAATTTTTTCAAAGTCCCTTAAAAATTTTCCAATTTTTGTCCCAATTCTTCCCATTCCCATTGAAACTTTTCAAATCCCTCTCAAAATTGTGGAAATTCTCTTGAAGCTTTTAAAATTCTCTCTAGAATTTTCAAAATCCATGGCCACATGTTTACAATTTCACGTCAAAAAATGGCTAAAATTCCAGTTGAAATTTTTTCAAAGTCCCTTAAAAATTTTCCAATTTTTGTCCCAATTCTTCCCATTCCCATTGAAACTTTTCAAATCCCTCTCAAAATTGTTGAAATTCTCTTGAAGCTTTTAAAATTCTCTCTAGAATTTTCAAAATCCATGGCCACATGTTTACAATTTCACGTCAAAATTGCTAAAATTCCAGTTGAAATTTTTTCAAAGTCCCTTAAAAATTTTCCAATTTTTGTCCCAATTCTTCCCATTCCCATTGAAACTTTTCAAATCCCTCTCAAAATTGTTGAAATTCTGTTGAAGCTTTTAAAATTCTCTCTAGAATTTTCAAAATCCATGTCCACATGTTTACAATTTCACGTCAAAAAATGGCTAAAATTCCAGTTGAAATTTTTTCAAAGTCCCTTAAAAATTTTCCAATTTTTGTCCCAATTCTTCCCATTCCCATTGAAACTTTTCAAATCCCTCTCAAAATTGTTGAAATTCTGTTGAAGCTTTTAAAATTCTCTCTAGAATTTTCAAAATCCATGTCCACATGTTTACAATTTCACATAAAAAAAGGCTAAAATTCCAGTTGAAATTTTTTCAAAGTCCCTTAAAAATTTTCCAATTTTTGTCCCAATTCTTCCCATTCCCATTGAAACTTTTCAAATCCCTCTCAAAATTGTTGAAATTCTCTTGAAGCTTTTAAAATTCTCTCTAGAATTTTCAAAATCCATGTCCACATGTTTACAATTTCACGTCAAAAAATGGCTAAAATTCCAGTTGCAATTTTTTCAAAGTCCCTTCAAAATTTTCCAATTTTTGTCCCAATTCTTCCCATTCCCATTGAAACTTTTCAAATCCCTCTCAAAATTGTTGAAATTCTGTTGAAGCTTTTAAAATTCTCTCTAGAATTTTCAAAATCCATGGCCACATGTTTACAATTTCACGTCAAAAAATGGCTAAAATTCCAGTTGAAATTTTTTCAAAGTCCCTTAAAAATTTTCCAATTTTTGTCCCAATTCTTCCCATTCCCATTGAAACTTTTCAAATCCCTCTCAAAATTGTGGAAATTCTGTTGAAGCTTTTAAAATTCTCTCTAGAATTTTCAAAATCCATGTCCACATGTTTACAATTTCACGTCAAAAAATGGCTAAAATTCCAGTTGCAATTTTTTCAAAGTCCCTTAAAAATTTTCCAATTTTTGTCCCAATTCTTCCCATTCCCATTGAAACTTTTCAAATCCCTCTCAAAATTGTGGAAATTCTGTTGAAGCTTTTAAAATTCTCTCTAGAATTTTCAAAATCCATGGCCACATGTTTACAATTTCACGTCAAAAAATGGCTAAAATTCCAGTTGAAATTTTTTCAAAGTCCCTTAAAAATTTTCCAATTTTTGTCCCAATTCTTCCCATTCCCATTGAAACTTTTCAAATCCCTCTCAAAATTGTTGAAATTCTGTTGAAGCTTTTAAAATTCTCTCTAGAATTTTCAAAATCCATGGCCACATGTTTACAATTTCACGTCAAAAAATGGCTAAAATTCCAGTTGAAATTTTTTCAAAGTCCCTTAAAAATTTTCCAATTTTTGTCCCAATTCTTCCCATTCCCATTGAAACTTTTCAAATCCCTCTCAAAATTGTTGAAATTCTGTTGAAGCTTTTAAAATTCTCTCTAGAATTTTCAAAATCCATGTCCACATGTTTACAATTTCACGTCAAAATTGCTAAAATTCCAGTTGAAATTTTTTCAAAGTCCCTTAAAAATTTTCCAATTTTTGTCCCAATTCTTCCCATTCCCATTGAAACTTTTCAAATCCCTCTCAAAATTGTTGAAATTCTGTTGAAGCTTTTAAAATTCTCTCTAGAATTTTCAAAATCCATGGCCACATGTTTACAATTTCACGTCAAATAATGGCTAAAATTCCAGTTGAAATTTTTTCAAAGTCCCTTAAAAATTTTCCAATTTTTGTCCCAATTCTTCCCATTCCCATTGAAACTTTTCAAATCCCTCTCAAAATTGTTGAAATTCTGTTGAAGCTTTTAAAATTCTCTCTAGAATTTTCAAAATCCATGTCCACATGTTTACAATTTCACATAAAAAAAGGCTAAAATTCCAGTTGAAATTTTTTCAAAGTCCCTTAAAAATTTTCCAATTTTTGTCCCAATTCTTCCCATTCCCATTGAAACTTTTCAAATCCCTCTCAAAATTGTGGAAATTCTCTTGAAGCTTTTAAAATTCTCTCTAGAATTTTCAAAATCCATGTCCACATGTTTACAATTTCACGTCAAAAAATGGCTAAAATTCCAGTTGCAATTTTTTCAAAGTCCCTTAAAAAATTTCCAATTTTTGTCCCAATTCTTCCCATTCCCATTGAAACTTTTCAAATCCCTCCCAAAATTGTTGAAATTCTGTTGAAGCTTTTAAAATTCTCTCTAGAATTTTCAAAATCGACTTCATCATGTTTACAATTTCACGTCAAAAAATGGCTAAAATTCCAGTTGAAATTTTTTCAAAGTCCCTTCAAAATTTTCCAATTTTTGTACCAATTCTTCCCATTCCCATTGAAACTTTTCAAATCCCTCTCAAAATTGTTGAAATTCTGTTGAAGCTTTTAAAATTCTCTCTAGAATTTTCAAAATCCACTTCAACATGTTTACAATTTCACATCAAATAATGGCTAAAATTCCAGCTGAAATTTTTTCAAAGTCCCTTAAAAATTTTCCAATTTTTGTCCCAATTCTTCCCATTCCCATTGAAACTTTTCAAATCCCTCTCAAAATTGTGGAAATTCTCTTGAAGCTTTTAAAATTCTCTCTAGAATTTTCAAAATCCATGTCCACATGTTTACAATTTCACGTCAAAAAATGGCTAAAATTCCAGTTGAAATTTTTTCAAAGTCCCTTAAAAATTTTCCAATTTTTGTCCCAATTCTTCCCATTCCCATTGAAACTTTTCAAATCCCTCTCAAAATTGTGGAAATTCTGTTGAAGCTTTTAAAATTCTCTCTAGAATTTTCAAAATCCATGGCCACATGTTTACAATTTCACGTCAAAAAATGGCTAAAATTCCAGTTGAAATTTTTTCAAAGTCCCTGAAAAATTTTCCAATTTTTGTCCCAATTCTTCCCATTCCCATTGAAACTTTTCAAATCCCTCTCAAAATTGTTGAAATTCTGTTGAAGCTTTTAAAATTCTCTCTAGAATTTTCAAAAGCCATGTCCACATGTTTACAATTTCACGTCAAAAAATGGCTAAAATTCCAGTTGAAATTTTTTCAAAGTCCCTTAAAAATTTTCCAATTTTTGTCCCAATTCTTCCCATTCCCATTGAAACTTTTCAAATCCCTCTCAAAATTGTGGAAATTCTCTTGAAGCTTTTAAAATTCTCTCTAGAATTTTCAAAATCCATGTCCACATGTTTACAATTTCACGTCAAAAAATGGCTAAAATTCCAGTTGAAATTTTTTCAAAGTCCCTTAAAAATTTTCCAATTTTTGTCCCAATTCTTCCCATTCCCATTGAAACTTTTCAAATCCCTCTCAAAATTGTTGAAATTCTCTTGAAGCTTTTAAAATTCTCTCTAGAATTTTCAAAATCCATGTCCACATGTTTACAATTTCACGTCAAAAAATGGCTAAAATTCCAGTTGCAATTTTTTCAAAGTCCCTTCAAAATTTTCCAATTTTTGTCCCAATTCTTCCCATTCCCATTGAAACTTTTCAAATCCCTCTCAAAATTGTTGAAATTCTGTTGAAGCTTTTAAAATTCTCTCTAGAATTTTCAAAATCCACTTCAACATGTTTACAATTTCACGTCAAAAAATGGCTAAAATTCCAGTTGAAATTTTTTCAAAGTCCCTTAAAAATTTTCCAATTTTTGTCCCAATTCTTCCCATTCCCATTGAAACTTTTCAAATCCCTCTCAAAATTGTTGAAATTCTGTTGAAGCTTTTAAAATTCTCTCTAGAATTTTCAAAATCCACTTCATCATGTTTACAATTTCACGTCAAAAAATGGCTAAAATTCCAGTTGAAATTTTTTCAAAGTCCCTTAAAAATTTTCCAATTTTTGTCCCAATTCTTCCCATTCCCATTGAAACTTTTCAAATCCCTCTCAAAATTGTTGAAATTCTGTTGAAGCTTTTAAAATTCTCTCTAGAATTTTCAAAATCCATGGCCACATGTTTACAATTTCACGTCAAAAAATGGCTAAAATTCCAGTTGCAATTTTTTCAAAGTCCCTTAAAAATTTTCCAATTTTTGTCCCAATTCTTCCCATTCCCATTGAAACTTTTCAAATCCCTCTCAAAATTGTGGAAATTCTCTTGAAGCTTTTAAAATTCTCTCTAGAATTTTCAAAATCCATGGCCACATGTTTACAATTTCACGTCAAAAAATGGCTAAAATTCCAGTTGAAATTTTTTCAAAGTCCCTTAAAAATTTTCCAATTTTTGTCCCAATTCTTCCCATTCCCATTGAAACTTTTCAAATCCCTCTCAAAATTGTTGAAATTCTCTTGAAGCTTTTAAAATTCTCTCTAGAATTTTCAAAATCCATGGCCACATGTTTACAATTTCACGTCAAAATTGCTAAAATTCCAGTTGAAATTTTTTCAAAGTCCCTTAAAAATTTTCCAATTTTTGTCCCAATTCTTCCCATTCCCATTGAAACTTTTCAAATCCCTCTCAAAATTGTTGAAATTCTGTTGAAGCTTTTAAAATTCTCTCTAGAATTTTCAAAATCCATGTCCACATGTTTACAATTTCACGTCAAAAAATGGCTAAAATTCCAGTTGAAATTTTTTCAAAGTCCCTTAAAAATTTTCCAATTTTTGTCCCAATTCTTCCCATTCCCATTGAAACTTTTCAAATCCCTCTCAAAATTGTTGAAATTCTGTTGAAGCTTTTAAAATTCTCTCTAGAATTTTCAAAATCCATGTCCACATGTTTACAATTTCACATAAAAAAAGGCTAAAATTCCAGTTGAAATTTTTTCAAAGTCCCTTAAAAATTTTCCAATTTTTGTCCCAATTCTTCCCATTCCCATTGAAACTTTTCAAATCCCTCTCAAAATTGTTGAAATTCTCTTGAAGCTTTTAAAATTCTCTCTAGAATTTTCAAAATCCATGTCCACATGTTTACAATTTCACGTCAAAAAATGGCTAAAATTCCAGTTGCAATTTTTTCAAAGTCCCTTCAAAATTTTCCAATTTTTGTCCCAATTCTTCCCATTCCCATTGAAACTTTTCAAATCCCTCTCAAAATTGTTGAAATTCTGTTGAAGCTTTTAAAATTCTCTCTAGAATTTTCAAAATCCATGGCCACATGTTTACAATTTCACGTCAAAAAATGGCTAAAATTCCAGTTGAAATTTTTTCAAAGTCCCTTAAAAATTTTCCAATTTTTGTCCCAATTCTTCCCATTCCCATTGAAACTTTTCAAATCCCTCTCAAAATTGTGGAAATTCTGTTGAAGCTTTTAAAATTCTCTCTAGAATTTTCAAAATCCATGTCCACATGTTTACAATTTCACGTCAAAAAATGGCTAAAATTCCAGTTGCAATTTTTTCAAAGTCCCTTAAAAATTTTCCAATTTTTGTCCCAATTCTTCCCATTCCCATTGAAACTTTTCAAATCCCTCTCAAAATTGTTGAAATTCTGTTGAAGCTTTTAAAATTCTCTCTAGAATTTTCAAAAGCCATGTCCACATGTTTACAATTTCACGTCAAAAAATGGCTAAAATTCCAGTTGAAATTTTTTCAAAGTCCCTTAAAAATTTTCCAATTTTTGTCCCAATTCTTCCCATTCCCATTGAAACTTTTCAAATCCCTCTCAAAATTGTTGAAATTCTGTTGAAGCTTTTAAAATTCTCTCTAGAATTTTCAAAATCCATGGCCACATGTTTACAATTTCACGTCAAAAAATGGCTAAAATTCCAGTTGAAATTTTTTCAAAGTCCCTTAAAAATTTTCCAATTTTTGTCCCAATTCTTCCCATTCCCATTGAAACTTTTCAAATCCCTCTCAAAATTGTTGAAATTCTGTTGAAGCTTTTAAAATTCTCTCTAGAATTTTCAAAATCCATGTCCACATGTTTACAATTTCACGTCAAAATTGCTAAAATTCCAGTTGAAATTTTTTCAAAGTCCCTTAAAAATTTTCCAATTTTTGTCCCAATTCTTCCCATTCCCATTGAAACTTTTCAAATCCCTCTCAAAATTGTTGAAATTCTGTTGAAGCTTTTAAAATTCTCTCTAGAATTTTCAAAATCCATGGCCACATGTTTACAATTTCACGTCAAATAATGGCTAAAATTCCAGTTGAAATTTTTTCAAAGTCCCTTAAAAATTTTCCAATTTTTGTCCCAATTCTTCCCATTCCCATTGAAACTTTTCAAATCCCTCTCAAAATTGTTGAAATTCTGTTGAAGCTTTTAAAATTCTCTCTAGAATTTTCAAAATCCACTTCATCATGTTTACAATTTCACGTCAAAAAATGGCTAAAATTCCAGTTGAAATTTTTTCAAAGTCCCTTAAAAATTTTCCAATTTTTGTCCCAATTCTTCCCATTCCCATTGAAACTTTTCAAATCCCTCTCAAAATTGTTGAAATTCTGTTGAAGCTTTTAAAATTCTCTCTAGAATTTTCAAAATCCATGTCCACATGTTTACAATTTCACGTCAAAAAATGGCTAAAATTCCAGTTGAAATTTTTTCAAAGTCCCTTAAAAATTTTCCAATTTTTGTCCCAATTCTTCCCATTCCCATTGAAACTTTTCAAATCCCTCTCAAAATTGTTGAAATTCTGTTGAAGCTTTTAAAATTCTCTCTAGAATTTTCAAAATCCATGTCCACATGTTTACAATTTCACGTCAAAAAATGGCTAAAATTCCAGTTGCAATTTTTTCAAAGTCCCTTAAAAATTTTCCAATTTTTGTCCCAATTCTTCCCATTCCCATTGAAACTTTTCAAATCCCTCTCAAAATTGTTGAAATTCTGTTGAAGCTTTTAAAATTCTCTCTAGAATTTTCAAAATCCATGGCCACATGTTTACAATTTCACGTCAAAAAATGGCTAAAATTCCAGTTGAAATTTTTTCAAAGTCCCTTAAAAATTTTCCAATTTTTGTCCCAATTCTTCCCATTCCCATTGAAACTTTTCAAATCCCTCTCAAAATTGTTGAAATTCTCTTGAAGCTTTTAAAATTCTCTCTAGAATTTTCAAAATCCATGGCCACATGTTTACAATTTCACGTCAAAATTGCTAAAATTCCAGTTGAAATTTTTTCAAAGTCCCTTAAAAATTTTCCAATTTTTGTCCCAATTCTTCCCATTCCCATTGAAACTTTTCAAATCCCTCTCAAAATTGTTGAAATTCTGTTGAAGCTTTTAAAATTCTCTCTAGAATTTTCAAAATCCATGTCCACATGTTTACAATTTCACGTCAAAAAATGGCTAAAATTCCAGTTGAAATTTTTTCAAAGTCCCTTAAAAATTTTCCAATTTTTGTCCCAATTCTTCCCATTCCCATTGAAACTTTTCAAATCCCTCTCAAAATTGTTGAAATTCTGTTGAAGCTTTTAAAATTCTCTCTAGAATTTTCAAAATCCATGTCCACATGTTTACAATTTCACATAAAAAAAGGCTAAAATTCCAGTTGAAATTTTTTCAAAGTCCCTTAAAAATTTTCCAATTTTTGTCCCAATTCTTCCCATTCCCATTGAAACTTTTCAAATCCCTCTCAAAATTGTTGAAATTCTCTTGAAGCTTTTAAAATTCTCTCTAGAATTTTCAAAATCCATGTCCACATGTTTACAATTTCACGTCAAAAAATGGCTAAAATTCCAGTTGCAATTTTTTCAAAGTCCCTTCAAAATTTTCCAATTTTTGTCCCAATTCTTCCCATTCCCATTGAAACTTTTCAAATCCCTCTCAAAATTGTTGAAATTCTGTTGAAGCTTTTAAAATTCTCTCTAGAATTTTCAAAATCCATGGCCACATGTTTACAATTTCACGTCAAAAAATGGCTAAAATTCCAGTTGAAATTTTTTCAAAGTCCCTTAAAAATTTTCCAATTTTTGTCCCAATTCTTCCCATTCCCATTGAAACTTTTCAAATCCCTCTCAAAATTGTGGAAATTCTGTTGAAGCTTTTAAAATTCTCTCTAGAATTTTCAAAATCCATGTCCACATGTTTACAATTTCACGTCAAAAAATGGCTAAAATTCCAGTTGCAATTTTTTCAAAGTCCCTTAAAAATTTTCCAATTTTTGTCCCAATTCTTCCCATTCCCATTGAAACTTTTCAAATCCCTCTCAAAATTGTTGAAATTCTGTTGAAGCTTTTAAAATTCTCTCTAGAATTTTCAAAAGCCATGTCCACATGTTTACAATTTCACGTCAAAAAATGGCTAAAATTCCAGTTGAAATTTTTTCAAAGTCCCTTAAAAATTTTCCAATTTTTGTCCCAATTCTTCCCATTCCCATTGAAACTTTTCAAATCCCTCTCAAAATTGTTGAAATTCTGTTGAAGCTTTTAAAATTCTCTCTAGAATTTTCAAAATCCATGGCCACATGTTTACAATTTCACGTCAAAAAATGGCTAAAATTCCAGTTGAAATTTTTTCAAAGTCCCTTAAAAATTTTCCAATTTTTGTCCCAATTCTTCCCATTCCCATTGAAACTTTTCAAATCCCTCTCAAAATTGTTGAAATTCTGTTGAAGCTTTTAAAATTCTCTCTAGAATTTTCAAAATCCATGTCCACATGTTTACAATTTCACGTCAAAATTGCTAAAATTCCAGTTGAAATTTTTTCAAAGTCCCTTAAAAATTTTCCAATTTTTGTCCCAATTCTTCCCATTCCCATTGAAACTTTTCAAATCCCTCTCAAAATTGTTGAAATTCTGTTGAAGCTTTTAAAATTCTCTCTAGAATTTTCAAAATCCATGGCCACATGTTTACAATTTCACGTCAAATAATGGCTAAAATTCCAGTTGAAATTTTTTCAAAGTCCCTTAAAAATTTTCCAATTTTTGTCCCAATTCTTCCCATTCCCATTGAAACTTTTCAAATCCCTCTCAAAATTGTGGAAATTCCGTTGAAGCTTTTAAAATTCTCTCTAGAATTTTCAAAATCCATGGCCACATGTTTACAATTTCACGTCAAAAAATGGCTAAAATTCCAGTTGCAATTTTTTCGAAGTCCCTTCAAAATTTTCCAATTTTTGTCCCAATTCTTCCCATTCCCATTGAAACTTTTCAAATCCCTCTCAAAATTGTTGAAATTCTGTTGAAGCTTTTAAAATTCTCTCTAGAATTTTCAAAATCCATGTCCACATGTTTACAATTTCACGTCAAAAAATGGCTAAAATTCCAGTTGAAATTTTTTCAAAGTCCCTGAAAAATTTTCCAATTTTTGTCCCAATTCTTCCCATTCCCATTGAAACTTTTCAAATCCCTCTCAAAATTGTTGAAATTCTCTTGAAGCTTTTAAAATTCTCTCTAGAATTTTCAAAATCCATGGCCACATGTTTACAATTTCACGTCAAAATTGCTAAAATTCCAGTTGAAATTTTTTCAAAGTCCCTTAAAAATTTTCCAATTTTTGTCCCAATTCTTCCCATTCCCATTGAAACTTTTCAAATCCCTCTCAAAATTGTTGAAATTCTGTTGAAGCTTTTAAAATTCTCTCTAGAATTTTCAAAATCCATGTCCACATGTTTACAATTTCACGTCAAAAAATGGCTAAAATTCCAGTTGCAATTTTTTCAAAGTCCCTTAAAAATTTTCCAATTTTTGTCCCAATTCTTCCCATTCCCATTGAAACTTTTCAAATCCCTCTCAAAATTGTTGAAATTCTGTTGAAGCTTTTAAAATTCTCTCTAGAATTTTCAAAATCCATGGCCACATGTTTACAATTTCACGTCAAAAAATGGCTAAAATTCCAGTTGAAATTTTTTCAAAGTCCCTTAAAAATTTTCCAATTTTTGTCCCAATTCTTCCCATTCCCATTGAAACTTTTCAAATCCCTCTCAAAATTGTTGAAATTCTCTTGAAGCTTTTAAAATTCTCTCTAGAATTTTCAAAATCCATGGCCACATGTTTACAATTTCACGTCAAAAAATGGCTAAAATTCCAGTTGCAATTTTTTCAAAGTCCCTTCAAAATTTTCCAATTTTTGTCCCAATTCTTCCCATTCCCATTGAAACTTTTCAAATCCCTCTCAAAATTGTTGAAATTCTCTTGAAGCTTTTAAAATTCTCTCTAGAATTTTCAAAATCCATGGCCACATGTTTACAATTTCACGTCAAAAAAAGGCTAAAATTCCAGCTGAAATTTTTTCAAAGTCCCTTAAAAATTTTCCAATTTTTGTCCCAATTGTTCCCATTCCCATTGAAACTTTTCAAATCCCTCTCAAAATTGTGGAAATTCTCTTGAAGCTTTTAAAATTCTCTCTAGAATTTTCAAAATCCATGTCCACATGTTTACAATTTCACGTCAAAAAAAGGCTAAAATTCCAGTTGAAATTTTTTCAAAGTCCCTTAAAAATTTTCCAACTTTGGCCCCAATTCTTCCCATTCCCATTGAAACTTTTCAAATCCCTCTCAAAATTGTTGAAATTCTGTTGAAGCTTTTAAAATTCTCTCTAGAATTTTCAAAATCCACTTCATCATGTTTACAATTTCACGTCAAAAAATGGCTAAAATTCCAGTTGAAATTTTTTCAAAGTCCCTTAAAAATTTTCCAATTTTTGTCCCAATTCTTCCCATTCCCATTGAAACTTTTCAAATCCCTCTCAAAATTGTTGAAATTCTGTTGAAGCTTTTAAAATTCTCTCTAGAATTTTCAAAATCCATGTCCACATGTTTACAATTTCACGTCAAAAAAAGGCTAAAATTCCAGCTGAAATTTTTTCAAAGTCCCTTAAAAATTTTCCAATTTTTGTCCCAATTCTTCCCATTCCCATTGAAACTTTTCAAATCCCTCTCAAAATTGTGGAAATTCTCTTGAAGCTTTTAAAATTCTCTCTAGAATTTTCAAAATCCATGTCCACATGTTTACAATTTCACGTCAAAAAATGGCTAAAATTCCAGTTGCAATTTTTTCAAAGTCCCTTAAAAATTTTCCAATTTTTGTCCCAATTCTTCCCATTCCCATTGAAACTTTTCAAATCCCTCTCAAAATTGTGGAAATTCTGTTGAAGCTTTTAAAATTCTCTCTAGAATTTTCAAAATCCATGGCCACATGTTTACAATTTCACGTCAAAAAATGGCTAAAATTCCAGTTGAAATTTTTTCAAAGTCCCTTCAAAATTTTCCAATTTTTGTCCCAATTCTTCCCATTCCCATTGAAACTTTTCAAATCCCTCTCAAAATTGTTGAAATTCTCTTGAAGCTTTTAAAATTCTCTCTAGAATTTTCAAAAGCCATGTCCACATGTTTACAATTTCACGTCAAAAAATGGCTAAAATTCCAGTTGAAATTTTTTCAAAGTCCCTTAAAAATTTTCCAATTTTTGTCCCAATTCTTCCCATTCCCATTGAAACTTTTCAAATCCCTCTCAAAATTGTTGAAATTCTGTTGAAGCTTTTAAAATTCTCTCTAGAATTTTCAAAATCCATGTCCACATGTTTACAATTTCACGTCAAAAAATGGCTAAAATTCCAGTTGAAATTTTTTCAAAGTCCCTTAAAAATTTTCCAATTTTTGTCCCAATTCTTCCCATTCCCATTGAAACTTTTCAAATCCCTCTCAAAATTGTTGAAATTCTGTTGAAGCTTTTAAAATTCTCTCTAGAATTTTCAAAATCCATGGCCACATGTTTACAATTTCACGTCAAAAAATGGCTAAAATTCCAGTTGAAATTTTTTCAAAGTCCCTTAAAAATTTTCCAATTTTTGTCCCAATTCTTCCCATTCCCATTGAAACTTTTCAAATCCCTCTCAAAATTGTTGAAATTCTGTTGAAGCTTTTAAAATTCTCTCTAGAATTTTCAAAAGCCATGTCCACATGTTTACAATTTCACGTCAAAAAATGGCTAAAATTCCAGTTGAAATTTTTTCAAAGTCCCTTAAAAATTTTCCAATTTTTGTCCCAATTCTTCCCATTCCCATTGAAACTTTTCAAATCCCTCTCAAAATTGTTGAAATTCTGTTGAAGCTTTTAAAATTCTCTCTAGAATTTTCAAAATCCATGTCCACATGTTTACAATTTCACGTCAAAAAATGGCTAAAATTCCAGTTGAAATTTTTTCAAAGTCCCTTCAAAATTTTCCAATTTTTGTCCCAATTCTTCCCATTCCCATTGAAACTTTTCAAATCCCTCTCAAAATTGTTGAAATTCTGTTGAAGCTTTTAAAATTCTCTCTAGAATTTTCAAAATCCACTTCATCATGTTTACAATTTCACGTCAAAAAATGGCTAAAATTCCAGTTGAAATTTTTTCAAAGTCCCTTAAAAATTTTCCAATTTTTGTCCCAATTCTTCCCATTCCCATTGAAACTTTTCAAATCCCTCTCAAAATTGTTGAAATTCTCTTGAAGCTTTTAAAATTCTCTCTAGAATTTTCAAAATCCATGTCCACATGTTTACAATTTCACATATAAAAAGGCTAAAATTCCAGTTGAAATTTTTTCAAAGTCCCTTAAAAATTTTCCAATTTTTGTCCCAATTCTTCCCATTCCCATTGAAACTTTTCAAATCCCTCTCAAAATTGTGGAAATTCTCTTGAAGCTTTTAAAATTCTCTCTAGAATTTTCAAAATCCATGTCCACATGTTTACAATTTCACGTCAAAAAATGGCTAAAATTCCAGTTGAAATTTTTTCAAAGTCCCTTAAAAATTTTCCAATTTTTGTCCCAATTCTTCCCATTCCCATTGAAACTTTTCAAATCCCTCTCAAAATTGTTGAAATTCTCTTGAAGCTTTTAAAATTCTCTCTAGAATTTTCAAAATCCACTTCAACATGTTTACAATTTCACGTCAAAAAATGGCTAAAATTCCAGTTGAAATTTTTTCAAAGTCCCTTCAAAATTTTCCAATTTTTGTCCCAATTCTTCCCATTCCCATTGAAACTTTTCAAATCCCTCTCAAAATTGTTGAAATTCTGTTGAAGCTTTTAAAATTCTCTCTAGAATTTTCAAAATCCACTTCATCATGTTTACAATTTCACGTCAAAAAATGGCTAAAATTCCAGTTGAAATTTTTTCACAGTCCCTTAAAAATTTTCCAATTTTTGTCCCAATTCTTCCCATTCCCATTGAAACTTTTCAAATCCCTCTCAAAATTGTTGAAATTCTGTTGAAGCTTTTAAAATTCTCTCTAGAATTTTCAAAATCCATGGCCACATGTTTACAATTTCACGTCAAAAAATGGCTAAAATTCCAGTTGAAATTTTGTCAAAGTCCCTTAAAAATTTTCCAATTTTTGTCCCAATTCTTCCCATTCCCATTGAAACTTTTCAAATCCCTCTCAAAATTGTGGAAATTCTCTTGAAGCTTTTAAAATTCTCTCTAGAATTTTCAAAATCCATGTCCACATGTTTACAATTTCACGTCAAAAAATGGCTAAAATTCCAGTTGAAATTTTTTCAAAGTCCCTTAAAAATTTTCCAATTTTTGTCCCAATTCTTCCCATTCCCATTGAAACTTTTCAAATCCCTCTCAAAATTGTTGAAATTCTCTTGAAGCTTTTAAAATTCTCTCTAGAATTTTCAAAATCCATGGCCACATGTTTACAATTTCACGTCAAAATTGCTAAAATTCCAGTTGAAATTTTTTCAAAGTCCCTTAAAAATTTTCCAATTTTTGTCCCAATTCTTCCCATTCCCATTGAAACTTTTCAAATCCCTCTCAAAATTGTTGAAATTCTGTTGAAGCTTTTAAAATTCTCTCTAGAATTTTCAAAATCCATGTCCACATGTTTACAATTTCACGTCAAAAAATGGCTAAAATTCCAGTTGAAATTTTTTCAAAGTCCCTTAAAAATTTTCCAATTTTTGTCCCAATTCTTCCCATTCCCATTGAAACTTTTCAAATCCCTCTCAAAATTGTTGAAATTCTGTTGAAGCTTTTAAAATTCTCTCTAGAATTTTCAAAATCCATGTCCACATGTTTACAATTTCACATAAAAAAAGGCTAAAATTCCAGTTGAAATTTTTTCAAAGTCCCTTAAAAATTTTCCAATTTTTGTCCCAATTCTTCCCATTCCCATTGAAACTTTTCAAATCCCTCTCAAAATTGTAGAAATTCTGTTGAAGCTTTTAAAATTCTCTCTAGAATTTTCAAAATCCATGGCCACATGTTTACAATTTCACGTCAAAAAATGGCTAAAATTCCAGTTGAAATTTTTTCAAAGTCCCTTAAAAATTTTCCAATTTTTGTCCCAATTCTTCCCATTCCCATTGAAACTTTTCAAATCCCTCTCAAAATTGTAGAAATTCTCTTGAAGCTTTTAAAATTCTCTCTAGAATTTTCAAAATCCATGTCCACATGTTTACAATTTCACGTCAAAATTGCTAAAATTCCAGTTGAAATTTTTTCAAAGTCCCTTAAAAATTTTCCAATTTTTGTCCCAATTCTTCCCATTCCCATTGAAACTTTTCAAATCCCTCTCAAAATTGTTGAAATTCTGTTGAAGCTTTTAAAATTCTCTCTAGAATTTTCAAAATCCATGGCCACATGTTTACAATTTCACGTCAAATAATGGCTAAAATTCCAGTTGAAATTTTTTCAAAGTCCCTGAAAAATTTTCCAATTTTTGTCCCAATTCTTCCCATTCCCATTGAAACTTTTCAAATCCCTCTCAAAATTGTGGAAATTCTCTTGAAGCTTTTAAAATTCTCTCTAGAATTTTCAAAATCCATGGCCACATGTTTACAATTTCACGTCAAAATTGCTAAAATTCCAGTTGAAATTTTTTCAAAGTCCCTTAAAAATTTTCCAATTTTTGTCCCAATTCTTCCCATTCCCATTGAAACTTTTCAAATCCCTCTCAAAATTGTTGAAATTCTGTTGAAGCTTTTAAAATTCTCTCTAGAATTTTCAAAATCCATGTCCACATGTTTACAATTTCACATCAAAAAATGGCTAAAATTCCAGTTGAAATTTTTTCAAAGTCCCTTAAAAATTTTCCAATTTTTGTCCCAATTCTTCCCATTCCCATTGAAACTTTTCAAATCCCTCTCAAAATTGTTGAAATTCTGTTGAAGCTTTTAAAATTCTCTCTAGAATTTTCAAAATCCATGGCCACATGTTTACAATTTCACGTCAAAAAATGGCTAAAATTCCAGTTGCAATTTTTTCAAAGTCCCTTAAAAATTTTCCAATTTTTGTCCCAATTCTTCCCATTCCCATTGAAACTTTTCAAATCCCTCTCCAAATTGTTGAAATTCTCTTGAAGCTTTTAAAATTCTCTCTAGAATTTTCAAAATCCATGGCCACATGTTTACAATTTCACGTCAAAAAATGGCTAAAATTCCAGTTGCAATTTTTTCAAAGTCCCTTCAAAATTTTCCAATTTTTGTCCCAATTCTTCCCATTCCCATTGAAACTTTTCAAATCCCTCTCAAAATTGTTGAAATTCTGTTGAAGCTTTTAAAATTCTCTCTAGAATTTTCAAAATCCATGGCCACATGTTTACAATTTCACGTCAAAAAATGGCTAAAATTCCAGTTGAAATTTTTTCAAAGTCCCTTAAAAATTTTCCAATTTTTGTCCCAATTCTTCCCATTCCCATTGAAACTTTTCAAATCCCTCTCAAAATTGTTGAAATTCTCTTGAAGCTTTTAAAATTCTCTCTAGAATTTTCAAAATCCATGGCCACATGTTTACAATTTCACGTCAAATAATGGCTAAAATTCCAGTTGAAATTTTTTCAAAGTCCCTTAAAAATTTTCCAATTTTTGTCCCAATTCTTCCCATTCCCATTGAAACTTTTCAAATCCCTCTCAAAATTGTTGAAATTCTCTTGAAGCTTTTAAAATTCTCTCTAGAATTTTCAAAATCCATGGCCACATGTTTACAATTTCACGTCAAAAAATGGCTAAAATTCCAGTTGAAATTTTTTCAAAGTCCCTTAAAAATTTTCCAATTTTTGTCCCAATTCTTCCCATTCCCATTGAAACTTTTCAAATCCCTCTCAAAATTGTTGAAATTCTGTTGAAGCTTTTAAAATTCTCTCTAGAATTTTCAAAATCCATGTCCACATGTTTACAATTTCACGTCAAAAAATGGCTAAAATTCCAGCTGAAATTTTTTCAAAGTCCCTTAAAAATTTTCCAATTTTTGTCCCAATTCTTCCCATTCCCATTGAAACTTTTCAAATCCCTCTCAAAATTGTGGAAATTCTCTTGAAGCTTTTAAAATTCTCTCTAGAATTTTCAAAATCCATGTCCACATGTTTACAATTTCACGTCAAAAAATGGCTAAAATTCCAGTTGCAATTTTTTCAAAGTCCCTTAAAAATTTTCCAATTTTTGTCCCAATTCTTCCCATTCCCATTGAAACTTTTCAAATCCCTCTCAAAATTGTGGAAATTCTGTTGAAGCTTTTAAAATTCTCTCTAGAATTTTCAAAATCCATGGCCACATGTTTACAATTTCACGTCAAAAAATGGCTAAAATTCCAGTTGAAATTTTTTCAAAGTCCCTGAAAAATTTTCCAATTTTTGTCCCAATTCTTCCCATTCCCATTGAAACTTTTCAAATCCCTCTCAAAATTGTTGAAATTCTGTTGAAGCTTTTAAAATTCTCTCTAGAATTTTCAAAATCCATGTCCACATGTTTACAATTTCACGTCAAAAAATGGCTAAAATTCCAGTTGAAATTTTTTCAAAGTCCCTTAAAAATTTTCCAATTTTTGTCCCAATTCTTCCCATTCCCATTGAAACTTTTCAAATCCCTCTCAAAATTGTTGAAATTCTCTTGAAGCTTTTAAAATTCTCTCTAGAATTTTCAAAATCCATGGCCACATGTTTACAATTTCACGTCAAAAAATGGCTAAATTCCAGTTGCAATTTTTTCAAAGTCCCTTAAAAATTTTCCAATTTTTGTCCCAATTCTTCCCATTCCCATTGAAACTTTTCAAATCCCTCTCCAAATTGTTGAAATTCTGTTGAAGCTTTTAAAATTCTCTCTAGAATTTTCAAAATCCATGTCCACATGTTTACAATTTCACGTCAAAAAATGGCTAAAATTCCAGTTGCAATTTTTTCAAAGTCCCTTAAAAATTTTCCAATTTTTGTCCCAATTCTTCCCATTCCCATTGAAACTTTTCAAATCCCTCTCAAAATTGTTGAAATTCTGTTGAAGCTTTTAAAATTCTCTCTAGAATTTTCAAAATCCATGTCCACATGTTTACAATTTCACGTCAAAAATGGCTAAAATTCCAGTTGAAATTTTTTCAAAGTCCCTTAAAAATTTTCCAATTTTTGTCCCAATTCTTCCCATTCCCATTGAAACTTTTCAAATCCCTCTCAAAATTGTGGAAATTCTGTTGAAGCTTTTAAAATTCTCTCTAGAATTTTCAAAATCCATGTCCACATGTTTACAATTTCACGTCAAAAAATGGCTAAAATTCCAGTTGAAATTTTTTCAAAGTCCCTTAAAAATTTTCCAATTTTTGTCCCAATTCTTCCCATTCCCATTGAAACTTTTCAAATCCCTCTCAAAATTGTGGAAATTCTGTTGAAGCTTTTAAAATTCTCTCTAGAATTTTCAAAATCCATGTCCACATGTTTACAATTTCACGTCAAAAAATGGCTAAAATTCCAGTTGCAATTTTTTCAAAGTCCCTTCAAAATTTTCCAATTTTTGTCCCAATTCTTCCCATTCCCATTGAAACTTTTCAAATCCCTCTCAAAATTGTTGAAATTCTGTTGAAGCTTTTAAAATTCTCTCTAGAATTTTCAAAATCCACTTCAACATGTTTACAATTTCACGTCAAAAAATGGCTAAAATTCCAGTTGAAATTTTTTCAAAGTCCCTTAAAAATTTTCCAATTTTTGTCCCAATTCTTCCCATTCCCATTGAAACTTTTCAAATCCCTCTCAAAATTGTTGAAATTCTGTTGAAGCTTTTAAAATTCTCTCTAGAATTTTCAAAATCCACTTCATCATGTTTACAATTTCACGTCAAAAAATGGCTAAAATTCCAGTTGCAATTTTTTCAAAGTCCCTTCAAAATTTTCCAATTTTTGTCCCAATTCTTCCCATTCCCATTGAAACTTTTCAAATCCCTCTCAAAATTGTTGAAATTCTCTTGAAGCTTTTAAAATTCTCTCTAGAATTTTCAAAATCCATGGCCACATGTTTACAATTTCACGTCAAAAAATGGCTAAAATTCCAGTTGCAATTTTTTCAAAGTCCCTTAAAAATTTTCCAATTTTTGTCCCAATTCTTCCCATTCCCATTGAAACTTTTCAAATCCCTCTCAAAATTGTGGAAATTCTCTTGAAGCTTTTAAAATTCTCTCTAGAATTTTCAAAATCCATGGCCACATGTTTACAATTTCACGTCAAAAAATGGCTAAAATTCCAGTTGAAATTTTTTCAAAGTCCCTTAAAAATTTTCCAATTTTTGTCCCAATTCTTCCCATTCCCATTGAAACTTTTCAAATCCCTCTCAAAATTGTTGAAATTCTCTTGAAGCTTTTAATATTCTCTCTAGAATTTTCAAAATCCATGGCCACATGTTTACAATTTCACGTCAAAATGGCTAAAATTCCAGTTGAAATTTTTTCAAAGTCCCTTAAAAATTTTCCAATTTTTGTCCCAATTCTTCCCATTCCCATTGAAACTTTTCAAATCCCTCTCAAAATTGTTGAAATTCTGTTGAAGCTTTTAAAATTCTCTCTAGAATTTTCAAAATCCATGTCCACATGTTTACAATTTCACGTCAAAAAATGGCTAAAATTCCAGTTGAAATTTTTTCAAAGTCCCTTAAAAATTTTCCAATTTTTGTCCCAATTCTTCCCATTCCCATTGAAACTTTTCAAATCCCTCTCAAAATTGTTGAAATTCTGTTGAAGCTTTTAAAATTCTCTCTAGAATTTTCAAAATCCATGTCCACATGTTTACAATTTCACGTCAAAAAATGGCTAAAATTCCAGTTGAAATTTTTTCAAAGTCCCTTAAAAATTTTCCAATTTTTGTCCCAATTCTTCCCATTCCCATTGAAACTTTTCAAATCCCTCTCAAAATTGTTGAAATTCTGTTGAAGCTTTTAAAATTCTCTCTAGAATTTTCAAAATCCACTTCAACATGTTTACAATTTCACGTCAAAAAATGGCTAAAATTCCAGTTGAAATTTTTTCAAAGTCCCTTAAAAATTTTCCAATTTTTGTCCCAATTCTTCCCATTCCCATTGAAACTTTTCAAATCCCTCTCAAAATTGTTGAAATTCTCTTGAAGCTTTTAAAATTCTCTCTAGAATTTTCATAATCCACTTCAAAATGTTTGCAATATCACGTCAAAAAATGGCTAAAATTCCAGTTGAAATTTTTTCAAAGTCCCTTAAAAATTTTCCAATTTTTGTCCCAATTCTTCCCATTCCCATTGAAACTTTTTCAAATCCCTCTCAAAATTGTTGAAATTCTGTTGAAGCTTTTAAAATTCTCTCTAGAATTTTCAAAATCCACTTCATCATGTTTACAATTTCACGTCAAAAAATGGCTAAAATTCCAGTTGAAATTTTTTCAAAGTCCCTTAAAAATTTTCCAATTTTTGTCCCAATTCTTCCCATTCCCATTGAAACTTTTCAAATCCCTCTCAAAATTGTGGAAATTCTGTTGAAGCTTTTAAAATTCTCTCTAGAATTTTCAAAATCCATGTCCACATGTTTACAATTTCACGTCAAAAAATGGCTAAAATTCCAGTTGAAATTTTTTCAAAGTCCCTGAAAAATTTTCCAATTTTTGTCCCAATTCTTCCCATTCCCATTGAAACTTTTCAAATCCCTCTCAAAATTGTTGAAATTCTGTTGAAGCTTTTAAAATTCTCTCTAGAATTTTCATAATCCACTTCAAAATGTTTGCAATATCACGTCAAAAAATGGCTAAAATTCCAGTTGAATTTTTTCAAAGTCCCTTAAAAATTTTCCAATTTTTGTCCCAATTCTTCCCATTCCCATTGAAACTTTTCAAATCCCTCTCAAAATTGTGGAAATTCTGTTGAAGCTTTTAAAATTCTCTCTAGAATTTTCAAAATCCATGTCCACATGTTTACAATTTCACATAAAAAAAGGCTAAAATTCCAGTTGAAATTTTTTCAAAGTCCCTTAAAAATTTTCCAATTTTTGTCCCAATTCTTCCCATTCCCATTGAAACTTTTCAAATCCCTCTCAAAATTGTTGAAATTCTGTTGAAGCTTTTAAAATTCTCTCTAGAATTTTCAAAATCCACTTCAACATGTTTACAATTTCACGTCAAAAAATGGCTAAAATTCCAGTTGAAATTTTTTCAAAGTCCCTTCAAAATTTTCCAATTTTTGTCCCAATTCTTCCCATTCCCATTGAAACTTTTCAAATCCCTCTCAAAATTGTTGAAATTCTGTTGAAGCTTTTAAAATTCTCTCTAGAATTTTCAAAATCCATGGCCACATGTTTACAATTTCACGTCAAAAAATGGCTAAAATTCCAGTTGAAATTTTTTCAAAGTCCCTTAAAAATTTTCCAATTTTTGTCCCAATTCTTCCCATTCCCATTGAAACTTTTCAAATCCCTCTCAAAATTGTTGAAATTCTGTTGAAGCTTTTAAAATTCTCTCTAGAATTTTCAAAATCCATGTCCACATGTTTACAATTTCACGTCAAAAAATGGCTAAAATTCCAGTTGAAATTTTTCAAAGTCCCTTAAAAATTTTCCAATTTTTGTCCCAATTCTTCCCATTCCCATTGAAACTTTTCAAATCCCTCTCAAAATTGTGGAAATTCTCTTGAAGCTTTTAAAATTCTCTCTAGAATTTTCAAAATCCATGGCCACATGTTTACAATTTCACGTCAAAAAATGGCTAAAATTCCAGTTGAAATTTTTTCAAAGTCCCTTAAAAATTTTCCAATTTTTGTCCCAATTCTTCCCATTCCCATTGAAACTTTTCAAATCCCTCTCAAAATTGTTGAAATTCTCTTGAAGCTTTTAAAATTCTCTCTAGAATTTTCAAAATCCATGGCCACATGTTTACAATTTCACGTCAAAATGGCTAAAATTCCAGTTGAAATTTTTTCAAAGTCCCTTAAAAATTTTCCAATTTTTGTCCCAATTCTTCCCATTCCCATTGAAACTTTTCAAATCCCTCTCAAAATTGTTGAAATTCTGTTGAAGCTTTTAAAATTCTCTCTAGAATTTTCAAAATCCATGTCCACATGTTTACAATTTCACGTCAAAAAATGGCTAAAATTCCAGTTGAAATTTTTTCAAAGTCCCTTAAAAATTTTCCAATTTTTGTCCCAATTCTTCCCATTCCCATTGAAACTTTTCAAATCCCTCTCAAAATTGTTGAAATTCTGTTGAAGCTTTTAAAATTCTCTCTAGAATTTTCAAAATCCATGTCCACATGTTTACAATTTCACATAAAAAAAGGCTAAAATTCCAGTTGAAATTTTTTCAAAGTCCCTTAAAATTTTCCAATTTTTGTCCCAATTCTTCCCATTCCCATTGAAACTTTTCAAATCCCTCTCAAAATTGTTGAAATTCTGTTGAAGCTTTTAAAATTCTCTCTAGAATTTTCAAAATCCATGTCCACATGTTTACAATTTCACGTCAAAAAATGGCTAAAATTCCAGTTGAAATTTTTTCAAAGTCCCTGAAAAATTTTCCAATTTTTGTCCCAATTCTTCCCATTCCCATTGAAACTTTTCAAATCCCTCTCAAAATTGTTGAAATTCTGTTGAAGCTTTTAAAATTCTCTCTAGAATTTTCATAATCCACTTCAAAATGTTTGCAATATCACGTCAAAAAATGGCTAAAATTCCAGTTGAAATTTTTTCAAAGTCCCTTAAAAATTTTCCAATTTTTGTCCCAATTCTTCCCATTCCCATTGAAACTTTTCAAATCCCTCTCAAAATTGTTGAAATTCTGTTGAAGCTTTTAAAATTCTCTCTAGAATTTTCAAAATCCACTTCATCATGTTTACAATTTCACGTCAAAAAATGGCTAAAATTCCAGTTGAAATTTTTTCAAAGTCCCTTAAAAATTTTCCAATTTTTGTCCCAATTCTTCCCATTCCCATTGAAACTTTTCAAATCCCTCTCAAAATTGTTGAAATTCTGTTGAAGCTTTTAAAATTCTCTCTAGAATTTTCAAAAGCCATGTCCACATGTTTACAATTTCACGTCAAAAAATGGCTAAAATTCCAGTTGAAATTTTTTCAAAGTCCCTTAAAAATTTTCCAATTTTTGTCCCAATTCTTCCCATTCCCATTGAAACTTTTCAAATCCCTCTCAAAATTGTTGAAATTCTCTTGAAGCTTTTAAAATTCTCTCTAGAATTTTCAAAATCCATGGCCACATGTTTACAATTTCACGTCAAAAAATGGCTAAAATTCCAGTTGAAATTTTTTCAAAGTCCCTTAAAAATTTTCCAATTTTTGTCCCAATTCTTCCCATTCCCATTGAAACTTTTCAAATCCCTCTCAAAATTGTTGAAATTCTCTTGAAGCTTTTAAAATTCTCTCTAGAATTTTCAAAATCCATGTCCACATGTTTACAATTTCACGTCAAAAAATGGCTAAAATTCCAGTTGAAATTTTTTCAAAGTCCCTTCAAAATTTTCCAATTTTTGTCCCAATTCTTCCCATTCCCATTGAAACTTTTCAAATCCCTCTCAAAATTGTTGAAATTCTGTTGAAGCTTTTAAAATTCTCTCTAGAATTTTCAAAATCCATGTCCACATGTTTACAATTTCACGTCAAAAAATGGCTAAAATTCCAGTTGAAATTTTTTCAAAGTCCCTTAAAAATTTTCCAATTTTTGTCCCAATTCTTCCCATTCCCATTGAAACTTTTCAAATCCCTCTCAAAATTGTTGAAATTCTCTTGAAGATTTTAAATTCTCTCTAGAATTTTCAAAATCCATGTCCACATGTTTACAATTTCACGTCAAAAAATGGCTAAAATTCCAGTTGAAATTTTTTCAAAGTCCCTTAAAAATTTTCCAATTTTTGCCCCAATTCTTCCCATTCCATTGAAACTTTTCAAATCCCTCTCAAAATTGTTGAAATTCTCTTGAAGCTTTTAAAATTCTCTCTAGAATTTTCAAAATCCATGTCCACATGTTTACAATTTCACGTCAAAAAATGGCTAAAATTCCAGTTGAAATTTTTTCAAAGTCCCTGAAAAATTTTCCAATTTTTGTCCCAATTCTTCCCATTCCCATTGAAACTTTTCAAATCCCTCTCAAAATTGTTGAAATTCTGTTGAAGCTTTTAAAATTCTCTCTAGAATTTTCAAAATCCATGTCCACATGTTTACAATTTCACGTCAAAAAATGGCTAAAATTCCAGTTGCAATTTTTTCAAAGTCCCTTCAAAATTTTCCAATTTTTGTCCCAATTCTTCCCATTCCCATTGAAACTTTTCAAATCCCTCTCAAAATTGTTGAAATTCTCTTGAAGCTTTTAAAATTCTCTCTAGAATTTTCATAATCCACTTCAAATGTTTGCAATATCACGTCAAAAAATGGCTAAAATTCCAGTTGAAATTTTTTCAAAGTCCCTTAAAAATTTTCCAATTTTTGTCCCAATTCTTCCCATTCCCATTGAAACTTTTCAAATCCCTCTCAAAATTGTTGAAATTCTGTTGAAGCTTTTAAAATTCTCTCTAGAATTTTCAAAATCCACTTCATCATGTTTACAATTTCACGTCAAAAAATGGCTAAAATTCCAGTTGAAATTTTTTCAAAGTCCCTTAAAAATTTTCCAATTTTTGTCCCAATTCTTCCCATTCCCATTGAAACTTTTCAAATCCCTCTCAAAATTGTGGAAATTCTGTTGAAGCTTTTAAAATTCTCTCTAGAATTTTCAAAATCCATGTCCACATGTTTACAATTTCACGTCAAAAAATGGCTAAAATTCCAGTTGAAATTTTTTCAAAGTCCCTTAAAAATTTTCCAATTTTTGTCCCAATTCTTCCCATTCCCATTGAAACTTTTCAAATCCCTCTCAAAATTGTTGAAATTCTGTTGAAGCTTTTAAAATTCTCTCTAGAATTTTCAAAATCCATGTCCACATGTTTACAATTTCACGTCAAAAAATGGCTAAAATTCCAGTTGAAATTTTTTCAAAGTCCCTTAAAAATTTTCCAATTTTTGTCCCAATTCTTCCCATTCCCATTGAAACTTTTCAAATCCCTCTCAAAATTGTGGAAATTCTGTTGAAGCTTTTAAAATTCTCTCTAGAATTTTCAAAATCCATGTCCACATGTTTACAATTTCACATAAAAAAAAGGCTAAAATTCCAGTTGAAATTTTTTCAAAGTCCTTAAAAATTTTCCAATTTTTGTCCCAATTCTTCCCATTCCCATTGAAACTTTTCAAATCCCTCTCAAATTGTTGAAATTCTGTTGAAGCTTTTAAAATTCTCTCTAGAATTTTCAAAATCCACTTCAACATGTTTACAATTTCACGTCAAAAAATGGCTAAAATTCCAGTTGAAATTTTTTCAAAGTCCCTTCAAAATTTTCCAATTTTTGTCCCAATTCTTCCCATTCCCATTGAAACTTTTCAAATCCCTCTCAAAATTGTTGAAATTCTGTTGAAGCTTTTAAAATTCTCTCTAGAATTTTCAAAATCCATGGCCACATGTTTACAATTTCACGTCAAAAAATGGCTAAAATTCCAGTTGAAATTTTTTCAAAGTCCCTTAAAAATTTTCCAATTTTTGTCCCAATTCTTCCCATTCCCATTGAAACTTTTCAAATCCTCTCAAAATTGTTGAAATTCTGTTGAAGCTTTTAAAATTCTCTCTAGAATTTTCAAAATCCATGTCCACATGTTTACAATTTCACGTCAAAAAATGGCTAAAATTCCAGTTGAAATTTTTTCAAAGTCCCTTAAAAATTTTCCAATTTTTGTCCCAATTCTTCCCATTCCCATTGAAACTTTTCAAATCCCTCTCAAAATTGTGGAAATTCTCTTGAAGCTTTTAAAATTCTCTCTAGAATTTTCAAAATCCATGGCCACATGTTTACAATTTCACGTCAAAAAATGGCTAAAATTCCAGTTGAAATTTTTTCAAAGTCCCTTAAAAATTTTCCAATTTTTGTCCCAATTCTTCCCATTCCCATTGAAACTTTTCAAATCCCTCTCAAAATTGTTGAAATTCTCTTGAAGCTTTTAAAATTCTCTCTAGAATTTTCAAAATCCATGGCCACATGTTTACAATTTCACGTCAAAATGGCTAAAATTCCAGTTGAAATTTTTTCAAAGTCCCTTAAAATTTTCCAATTTTTGTCCCAATTCTTCCCATTCCCATTGAAACTTTTCAAATCCCTCTCAAAATTGTTGAAATTCTGTTGAAGCTTTTAAAATTCTCTCTAGAATTTTCAAAATCCATGTCCACATGTTTACAATTTCACGTCAAAAAATGGCTAAAATTCCAGTTGAAATTTTTTCAAAGTCCCTTAAAAATTTTCCAATTTTTGTCCCAATTCTTCCCATTCCCATTGAAACTTTTCAAATCCCTCTCAAAATTGTTGAAATTCTGTTGAAGCTTTTAAAATTCTCTCTAGAATTTTCAAAATCCATGTCCACATGTTTACAATTTCACATAAAAAAAGGCTAAAATTCCAGTTGAAATTTTTTCAAAGTCCCTTAAAAATTTTCCAATTTTTGTCCCAATTCTTCCCATTCCCATTGAAACTTTTCAAATCCCTCTCAAAATTGTTGAAATTCTGTTGAAGCTTTTAAAATTCTCTCTAGAATTTTCAAAATCCATGTCCACATGTTTACAATTTCACGTCAAAAAATGGCTAAAATTCCAGTTGAAATTTTTTCAAAGTCCCTGAAAAATTTTCCAATTTTTGTCCCAATTCTTCCCATTCCCATTGAAACTTTTCAAATCCCTCTCAAAATTGTTGAAATTCTGTTGAAGCTTTTAAAATTCTCTCTAGAATTTTCATAATCCACTTCAAAATGTTTGCAATATCACGTCAAAAAATGGCTAAAATTCCAGTTGAAATTTTTCAAAGTCCCTTAAAAATTTTCCAATTTTTGTCCCAATTCTTCCCATTCCCATTGAAACTTTTCAAATCCCTCTCAAAATTGTTGAAATTCTGTTGAAGCTTTTAAAATTCTCTCTAGAATTTTCAAAATCCACTTCATCATGTTTACAATTTCACGTCAAAAATGGCTAAAATTCCAGTTGAAATTTTTTCAAAGTCCCTTAAAAATTTTCCAATTTTTGTCCCAATTCTTCCCATTCCCATTGAAACTTTTCAAATCCCTCTCAAAATTGTTGAAATTCTCTTGAAGCTTTTAAAATTCTCTCTAGAATTTTCAAAATCCATGGCCACATGTTTACAATTTCACGTCAAAATGGCTAAAATTCCAGTTGAAATTTTTTCAAAGTCCCTTAAAAATTTTCCAATTTTTGTCCCAATTCTTCCCATTCCCATTGAAACTTTTCAAATCCCTCTCAAAATTGTTGAAATTCTGTTGAAGCTTTTAAAATTCTCTCTAGAATTTTCAAAATCCATGTCCACATGTTTACAATTTCACGTCAAAAAATGGCTAAAATTCCAGTTGAAATTTTTTCAAAGTCCCTTAAAAATTTTCCAATTTTTGTCCCAATTCTTCCCATTCCCATTGAAACTTTTCAAATCCCTCTCAAAATTGTTGAAATTCTGTTGAAGCTTTTAAAATTCTCTCTAGAATTTTCAAAATCCATGTCCACATGTTTACAATTTCACATAAAAAAAGGCTAAAATTCCAGTTGAAATTTTTTCAAAGTCCCTTAAAAATTTTCCAATTTTTGTCCCAATTCTTCCCATTCCCATTGAAACTTTTCAAATCCCTCTCAAAATTGTTGAAATTCTGTTGAAGCTTTTAAAATTCTCTCTAGAATTTCAAAATCCATGTCCACATGTTTACAATTTCACGTCAAAAAATGGCTAAAATTCCAGTTGAAATTTTTTCAAAGTCCCTGAAAAATTTTCCAATTTTTGTCCCAATTCTTCCCATTCCCATTGAAACTTTTCAAATCCCTCTCAAAATTGTTGAAATTCTGTTGAAGCTTTTAAAATTCTCTCTAGAATTTTCATAATCCACTTCAAAATGTTTGCAATATCACGTCAAAAAATGGCTAAAATTCCAGTTGAAATTTTTCAAAGTCCCTTAAAAATTTCCAATTTTTGTCCCAATTCTTCCCATTCCCATTGAAACTTTTCAAATCCCTCTCAAAATTGTTGAAATTCTGTTGAAGCTTTTAAAATTCTCTCTAGAATTTTCAAAATCCACTTCATCATGTTTACAATTTCACGTCAAAAAATGGCTAAAATTCCAGTTGAAATTTTTTCAAAGTCCCTTAAAAATTTTCCAATTTTTGTCCCAATTCTTCCCATTCCCATTGAAACTTTTCAAATCCCTCTCAAAATTGTTGAAATTCTGTTGAAGCTTTTAAAATTCTCTCTAGAATTTTCAAAAGCCATGTCCACATGTTTACAATTTCACGTCAAAAAATGGGCTAAAATTCCAGTTGAAATTTTTTCAAAGTCCCTTAAAAATTTTCCAATTTTTGTCCCAATTCTTCCCATTCCCATTGAAACTTTTCAAATCCCTCTCAAAATTGTTGAAATTCTCTTGAAGCTTTTAAAATTCTCTCTAGAATTTTCAAAATCCATGGCCACATGTTTACAATTTCACGTCAAAAAATGGCTAAAATTCCAGTTGAAATTTTTTCAAAGTCCCTTAAAAATTTTCCAATTTTTGTCCCAATTCTTCCCATTCCCATTGAAACTTTTCAAATCCCTCTCAAAATTGTTGAAATTCTCTTGAAGCTTTTAAAATTCTCTCTAGAATTTTCAAAATCCATGTCCACATGTTTACAATTTCACGTCAAAAAATGGCTAAAATTCCAGTTGAAATTTTTTCAAAGTCCCTTCAAAATTTTCCAATTTTTGTCCCAATTCTTCCCATTCCCATTGAAACTTTTCAAATCCCTCTCAAAATTGTTGAAATTCTGTTGAAGCTTTTAAAATTCTCTCTAGAATTTTCAAAATCCATGTCCACATGTTTACAATTTCACGTCAAAAATGGCTAAAATTCCAGTTGAAATTTTTTCAAAGTCCCTTAAAAATTTTCCAATTTTTGTCCCAATTCTTCCCATTCCCATTGAAACTTTTCAAATCCCTCTCAAAATTGTTGAAATTCTCTTGAAGATTTTAAAATTCTCTCTAGAATTTTCAAAATCCATGTCCACATGTTTACAATTTCACGTCAAAAAATGGCTAAAATTCCAGTTGAAATTTTTTCAAAGTCCCTTAAAAATTTTCCAATTTTTGCCCCAATTCTTCCCATTCCCATTGAAACTTTTCAAATCCCTCTCAAAATTGTTGAAATTCTCTTGAAGCTTTTAAAATTCTCTCTAGAATTTTCAAAATCCATGTCCACATGTTTACAATTTCACGTCAAAAAATGGCTAAAATTCCAGTTGAAATTTTTTCAAAGTCCCTGAAAAATTTTCCAATTTTTGTCCCAATTCTTCCCATTCCCATTGAAACTTTTCAAATCCCTCTCAAAATTGTTGAAATTCTGTTGAAGCTTTTAAAATTCTCTCTAGAATTTTCAAAATCCATGTCCACATGTTTACAATTTCACGTCAAAAAATGGCTAAAATTCCAGTTGCAATTTTTTCAAAGTCCCTTCAAAATTTTCCAATTTTTGTCCCAATTCTTCCCATTCCCATTGAAACTTTTCAAATCCCTCTCAAAATTGTTGAAATTCTCTTGAAGCTTTTAAAATTCTCTCTAGAATTTTCATAATCCACTTCAAAATGTTTGCAATATCACGTCAAAAAATGGCTAAAATTCCAGTTGAAATTTTTTCAAAGTCCCTTAAAAATTTTCCAATTTTTGTCCCAATTCTTCCCATTCCCATTGAAACTTTTCAAATCCCTCTCAAAATTGTTGAAATTCTGTTGAAGCTTTTAAAATTCTCTCTAGAATTTTCAAAATCCACTTCATCATGTTTACAATTTCACGTCAAAAAATGGCTAAAATTCCAGTTGAAATTTTTTCAAAGTCCCTTAAAAATTTTCCAATTTTTGTCCCAATTCTTCCCATTCCCATTGAAACTTTTCAAATCCCTCTCAAAATTGTGGAAATTCTGTTGAAGCTTTTAAAATTCTCTCTAGAATTTTCAAAATCCATGTCCACATGTTTACAATTTCACGTCAAAAAATGGCTAAAATTCCAGTTGAAATTTTTTCAAAGTCCCTTAAAAATTTTCCAATTTTTGTCCCAATTCTTCCCATTCCCATTGAAACTTTTCAAATCCCTCTCAAAATTGTTGAAATTCTGTTGAAGCTTTTAAAATTCTCTCTAGAATTTTCAAAATCCATGTCCACATGTTTACAATTTCACGTCAAAAAATGGCTAAAATTCCAGTTGAAATTTTTTCAAAGTCCCTTAAAAATTTTCCAATTTTTGTCCCAATTCTTCCCATTCCCATTGAAACTTTTCAAATCCCTCTCAAAATTGTGGAAATTCTGTTGAAGCTTTTAAAATTCTCTCTAGAATTTTCAAAATCCATGTCCACATGTTTACAATTTCACATAAAAAAAGGCTAAAATTCCAGTTGAAATTTTTTCAAAGTCCCTTAAAAATTTTCCAATTTTTGTCCCAATTCTTCCCATTCCCATTGAAACTTTTCAAATCCCTCTCAAAATTGTTGAAATTCTGTTGAAGCTTTTAAAATTCTCTCTAGAATTTTCAAAATCCACTTCAACATGTTTACAATTTCACGTCAAAAAATGGCTAAAATTCCAGTTGAAATTTTTTCAAAGTCCCTTCAAAATTTTCCAATTTTTGTCCCAATTCTTCCCATTCCCATTGAAACTTTTCAAATCCCTCTCAAAATTGTTGAAATTCTGTTGAAGCTTTTAAAATTCTCTCTAGAATTTTCAAAATCCATGGCCACATGTTTACAATTTCACGTCAAAAAATGGCTAAAATTCCAGTTGAAATTTTTTCAAAGTCCCTTAAAAATTTTCCAATTTTTGTCCCAATTCTTCCCATTCCCATTGAAACTTTTCAAATCCCTCTCAAAATTGTTGAAATTCTGTTGAAGCTTTTAAAATTCTCTCTAGAATTTTCAAAATCCATGTCCACATGTTTACAATTTCACGTCAAAAAATGGCTAAAATTCCAGTTGAAATTTTTTCAAAGTCCCTTAAAAATTTTCCAATTTTTGTCCCAATTCTTCCCATTCCCATTGAAACTTTTCAAATCCCTCTCAAAATTGTGGAAATTCTCTTGAAGCTTTTAAAATTCTCTCTAGAATTTTCAAAATCCATGGCCACATGTTTACAATTTCACGTCAAAAAATGGCTAAAATTCCAGTTGAAATTTTTTCAAAGTCCCTTAAAAATTTTCCAATTTTTGTCCCAATTCTTCCCATTCCCATTGAAACTTTTCAAATCCCTCTCAAAATTGTTGAAATTCTCTTGAAGCTTTTAAAATTCTCTCTAGAATTTTCAAAATCCATGGCCACATGTTTACAATTTCACGTCAAAATGGCTAAAATTCCAGTTGAAATTTTTTTCAAAGTCCCTTAAAAATTTTCCAATTTTTGTCCCAATTCTTCCCATTCCATTGAAACTTTTCAAATCCCTCTCAAAATTGTTGAAATTCTGTTGAAGCTTTTAAAATTCTCTCTAGAATTTTCAAAATCCATGTCCACATGTTTACAATTTCACGTCAAAAAATGGCTAAAATTCCAGTTGAAATTTTTTCAAAGTCCCTTAAAAATTTTCCAATTTTTGTCCCAATTCTTCCCATTCCCATTGAAACTTTTCAAATCCCTCTCAAAATTGTTGAAATTCTGTTGAAGCTTTTAAAATTCTCTCTAGAATTTTCAAAATCCATGTCCACATGTTTACAATTTCACATAAAAAAAGGCTAAAATTCCAGTTGAAATTTTTTCAAAGTCCCTTAAAAATTTTCCAATTTTTGTCCCAATTCTTCCCATTCCCATTGAAACTTTTCAAATCCCTCTCAAAATTGTTGAAATTCTGTTGAAGCTTTTAAAATTCTCTCTAGAATTTTCAAAATCCATGTCCACATGTTTACAATTTCACGTCAAAAAATGGCTAAAATTCCAGTTGAAATTTTTTCAAAGTCCCTGAAAAATTTTCCAATTTTTGTCCCAATTCTTCCCATTCCCATTGAAACTTTTCAAATCCCTCTCAAAATTGTTGAAATTCTGTTGAAGCTTTTAAAATTCTCTCTAGAATTTTCATAATCCACTTCAAAATGTTTGCAATATCACGTCAAAAAATGGCTAAAATTCCAGTTGAAATTTTTTCAAAGTCCCTTAAAAATTTTCCAATTTTTGTCCCAATTCTTCCCATTCCCATTGAAACTTTTCAAATCCCTCTCAAAATTGTTGAAATTCTGTTGAAGCTTTTAAAATTCTCTCTAGAATTTTCAAAATCCACTTCATCATGTTTACAATTTCACGTCAAAAAATGGCTAAAATTCCAGTTGAAATTTTTTCAAAGTCCCTTAAAAATTTTCCAATTTTTGTCCCAATTCTTCCATTCCCATTGAAACTTTTCAATCCCTCTCAAAATTGTTGAAATTCTGTTGAAGCTTTTAAAATTCTCTCTAGAATTTTCAAAAGCCATGTCCACATGTTTACAATTTCACGTCAAAAAATGGCTAAAATTCCAGTTGAAATTTTTTCAAAGTCCCTTAAAAATTTTCCAATTTTTGTCCCAATTCTTCCCATTCCCATTGAAACTTTTCAAATCCCTCTCAAAATTGTTGAAATTCTCTTGAAGCTTTTAAAATTCTCTCTAGAATTTTCAAAATCCATGGCCACATGTTTACAATTTCACGTCAAAAAATGGCTAAAATTCCAGTTGAAATTTTTTCAAAGTCCCTTAAAAATTTTCCAATTTTTGTCCCAATTCTTCCCATTCCCATTGAAACTTTTCAAATCCCTCTCAAAATTGTTGAAATTCTCTTGAAGCTTTTAAAATTCTCTCTAGAATTTTCAAAATCCATGTCCACATGTTTACAATTTCACGTCAAAAAATGGCTAAAATTCCAGTTGAAATTTTTTCAAAGTCCCTTCAAAATTTTCCAATTTTGTCCCAATTCTTCCCATTCCCATTGAAACTTTTCAAATCCCTCTCAAAATTGTTGAAATTCTGTTGAAGCTTTTAAAATTCTCTCTAGAATTTTCAAAATCCATGTCCACATGTTTACAATTTCACGTCAAAAAATGGCTAAAATTCCAGTTGAAATTTTTTCAAAGTCCCTTAAAAATTTTCCAATTTTTGTCCCAATTCTTCCCATTCCCATTGAAACTTTTCAAATCCCTCTCAAAATTGTTGAAATTCTCTTGAAGATTTTAAAATTCTCTCTAGAATTTTCAAAATCCATGTCCACATGTTTACAATTTCACGTCAAAAAATGGCTAAAATTCCAGTTGAAATTTTTTCAAAGTCCCTTAAAAATTTTCCAATTTTTGCCCCAATTCTTCCCATTCCCATTGAAACTTTTCAAATCCCTCTCAAAATTGTTGAAATTCTCTTGAAGCTTTTAAAATTCTCTCTAGAATTTTCAAAATCCATGTCCACATGTTTACAATTTCACGTCAAAAAATGGCTAAAATTCCAGTTGAAATTTTTTCAAAGTCCCTGAAAAATTTTCCAATTTTTGTCCCAATTCTTCCCATTCCCATTGAAACTTTTCAAATCCCTCTCAAAATTGTTGAAATTCTGTTGAAGCTTTTAAAATTCTCTCTAGAATTTTCAAAATCCATGTCCACATGTTTACAATTTCACGTCAAAAAATGGCTAAAATTCCAGTTGCAATTTTTTCAAAGTCCCTTCAAAATTTTCCAATTTTTGTCCCAATTCTTCCCATTCCCATTGAAACTTTTCAAATCCCTCTCAAAATTGTTGAAATTCTCTTGAAGCTTTTAAAATTCTCTCTAGAATTTTCAAAATCCATGGCCACATGTTTACAATTTCACATAAAAAAAGGCTAAAATTCCAGTTGAAATTTTTTCAAAGTCCCTTAAAAATTTTCCAATTTTTGTCCCAATTCTTCCCATTCCCATTGAAACTTTTCAAATCCCTCTCAAAATTGTTGAAATTCTGTTGAAGCTTTTAAAATTCTCTCTAGAATTTTCAAAATCCATGTCCACATGTTTACAATTTCACGTCAAAAAATGGCTAAAATTCCAGTTGCAATTTTTTCAAAGTCCCTTAAAAGTTTTCCAATTTTTGTCCCAATTCTTCCCATTCCCATTGAAACTTTTCAAATCCCTCTCAAAATTGTTGAAATTCTGTTGAAGCTTTTAAAATTCTCTCTAGAATTTTCAAAATCCACTTCAACATGTTTACAATTTCACGTCAAAAAATGGCTAAAATTCCAGTTGAAATTTTTTCAAAGTCCCTTAAAAATTTTCCAATTTTTGTCCCAATTCTTCCCATTCCCATTGAAACTTTTCAAATCCCTCTCAAAATTGTTGAAATTCTCTTGAAGCTTTTAAAATTCTCTCTAGAATTTTCAAAATCCATGGCCACATGTTTACAATTTCACGTCAAAATTGCTAAAATTCCAGTTGAAATTTTTTCAAAGTCCCTTAAAAATTTTCCAATTTTTGCCCCAATTCTTCCCATTCCCATTGAAACTTTTCAAATCCCTCTCAAAATTGTTGAAATTCTGTTGAAGCTTTTAAAATTCTCTCTAGAATTTTCAAAATCCATGTCCACATGTTTACAATTTCACGTCAAAAAATGGCTAAAATTCCAGTTGAAATTTTTTCAAAGTCCCTTAAAAATTTTCCAATTTTTGCCCCAATTCTTCCCATTCCCATTGAAACTTTTCAAATCCCTCTCAAAATTGTTGAAATTCTGTTGAAGCTTTTAAAATTCTCTCTAGAATTTTCAAAATCCATGTCCACATGTTTACAATTTCACGTCAAAAAATGGCTAAAATTCCAGTTGCAATTTTTTCAAAGTCCCTTAAAAATTTTCCAATTTTTGTCCCAATTCTTCCCATTCCCATTGAAACTTTTCAAATCCCTCTCAAAATTGTGGAAATTCTGTTGAAGCTTTTAAAATTCTCTCTAGAATTTTCAAAATCCATGGCCACATGTTTACAATTTCAAGTCAAAAAAAGGCTAAAATTCCAGTTGAAATTTTTTCAAAGTCCCTTAAAAATTTTCCAGTTTTTGTCCCAATTCTTCCCATTCCCATTGAAACTTTTCAAATCCCTCTCAAAATTGTTGAAATTCTGTTGAAGCTTTTAAAATTCTCTCTAGAATTTTCAAAATCCATGTCCACATGTTTACAATTTCACGTCAAAAAATGGCTAAAATTCCAGTTGAAATTTTTTCAAAGTCCCTGAAAAATTTTCCAATTTTTGTCCCAATTCTTCCCATTCCCATTGAAACTTTTCAAATCCCTCTCAAAATTGTTGAAATTCTGTTGAAGCTTTTAAAATTCTCTCTAGAATTTTCAAAATCCACTTCAACATGTTTACAATTTCACGTCAAAAAATGGCTAAAATTCCAGTTGAAATTTTTTCAAAGTCCCTTAAAAATTTTCCAATTGTTGTCCCAATTCTTCCCATTCCCATTGAAACTTTTCAAATCCCTCTCAAAATTGTTGAAATTCTCTTGAAGCTTTTAAAATTCTCTCTAGAATTTTCAAAATCCATGGCCACATGTTTACAATTTCACGTCAAAATTGCTAAAATTCCAGTTGAAATTTTTTCAAAGTCCCTTAAAAATTTTCCAATTTTTGTCCCAATTCTTCCCATTCCCATTGAAACTTTTCAAATCCCTCTCAAAATTGTTGAAATTCTGTTGAAGCTTTTAAAATTCTCTCTAGAATTTTCAAAATCCATGTCCACATGTTTACAATTTCACGTCAAAAAATGGCTAAAATTCCAGTTGCAATTTTTTCAAAGTCCCTTAAAATTTTTCCAATTTTTCTCCCAATTCTTCCCATTCCCATTGAAACTTTTCAAATCCCTCTCAAAATTGTTGAAATTCTCTTGAAGCTTTTAAAATTCTCTCTAGAATTTTCAAAATCCACTTCATCATGTTTACAATTTCACGTCAAAAAATGGCTAAAATTCCAGTTGAAATTTTTTCAAAGTCCCTTCAAAATTTTCCAATTTTTGTCCCAATTCTTCCCATTCCCATTGAAACTTTTCAAATCCCTCTCAAAATTGTTGAAATTCTCTTGAAGCTTTTAAAATTCTCTCTAGAATTTTCAAAATCCATGGCCACATGTTTACAATTTCACGTCAAAAAATGGCTAAAATTCCAGTTGAAATTTTTTCAAAGTCCCTTAAAAATTTTCCAATTTTTGTCCCAATTCTTCCCATTCCCATTGAAACTTTTCAAATCCCTCTCAAAATTGTTGAAATTCTCTTGAAGCTTTTAAAATTCTCTCTAGAATTTTCAAAATCCATGGCCACATGTTTACAATTTCACGTCAAAAAACGGCTAAAATTCCAGTTGAAATTTTTTCAAAGTCCCTTAAAAATTTCCAATTTTTGTCCCAATTCTTCCCATTCCCATTGAAACTTTTCAAATCCCTCTCCAAATTGTTGAAATTCTGTTGAAGCTTTTAAAATTCTCTCTAGAATTTTCAAAATCCATGTCCACATGTTTACAATTTCACATAAAAAAATGGCTAAAATTCCAGTTGAAATTTTTTCAAAGTCCCTTAAAAATTTTCCAATTTTTGTCCCAATTCTTCCCATTCCCATTGAAACTTTTCAAATCCCTCTCAAAATTGTTGAAATTCTGTTGAAGCTTTTAAAATTCTCTCTAGAATTTTCAAAATCCATGTCCACATGTTTACAATTTCACGTCAAAAAATGGCTAAAATTCCAGTTGCAATTTTTTCAAAGTCCCTTCAAAATTTTCCAATTTTTGTCCCAATTCTTCCCATTCCCATTGAAACTTTTCAAATCCCTCTCAGAATTGTTGAAATTCTGTTGAAGCTTTTAGAATTCTCTCTAGAATTTTCAAAATCCATGTCCACATGTTTACAATTACACCTAAAAAAATGGCTAAAATTCCAGTTGAAATTTTTTCCAAGTCCCTTAAAAATTTTCCAATTTTTGTCCCAATTCTTCCCATTCCCATTGAAACTTTTCAAATCCCTCTCAAAATTCTTGAAATTCTGTTGAAGCTTTTAAAAATCTCTCTAGAATTTTCAAAATCCATGTCCACATGTTTACAATTTCACCTACAAAAATGGCTAAAATTCCAGTTGAAATTTTTTCAAAGTCCCTTCAAAAATTTTCCAATTTTTGTCCCAATTCTTCCCATTCCCATTGAAACTTTTCAAATCCCTCTCAGAATTGTTGAAATTCTGTTGAAGCTTTTAGAATTCTCTCTAGAATTTTCAAAATCCATGTCCACATGTTTACAATTTCACGTAAAAAAATGGCTAAAATTCCAGTTGAAATTTTTTCCAAGTCCCTTAAAAATTTTCCAATTTTTGTCCCAATTCTTCCCATTCCCATTGAAACTTTTCAAATCCCTCTCAAAATTGTTGAAATTCTGTTGAAGCTTTTAGAATTCTCTTTAGAACTTTCAAAATCCATGTCCACATGTTTACAATTTCACGTCAAAAAATTGCTAAAATTCCAGTTGAAATGTTTTCAAAGTCCCTTAAAAATTTTCCAATTTTTGTCCCAATTCTTCCCATTCCCATTGAAACTTTTCAAATCCCTCTCAGAATTGTTGAAATTCTGTTGAAGCTTTTAGAATTCTCTCTAGAATTTTCAAAATCCATGTCCACATGTTTACAATTTCACCTAAAAAAATAGCTAAAATTCCAGTTGAAATTTTTTCAAAGTCCCTTAAAAATTTTCCAATTTTTGTCCCAATTCTTCCCATTCCCATTGAAACTTTTCAAATCCCTCTCAAAATTGTTGAAATTCTGTTGAAGCTTTTAAAAATCTCTCTAGAATTTTCAAAATCCATGTCCACATGTTTACAATTTCACCTACAAAAATGGCTAAAATTCCAGTTGAAATTTTTTCAAAGTCCCTTAAAAATTTTCCAATTTTTGTCCCAATTCTTCCCATTCCCATTGCAACTTTTCAAATCCCTCTCAAAATTGTTGAAATTCTGTTGAAGCTTTTAGAATTCTCTCTAGAATTTTCAAAATCCATGTCCACATGTTTACAATTTCACGTCAAAAAATGGCTAAAATTCCAGTTGAAATTTTTTCAAAGTCCCTTCAAAATTTTCCAATTTTTGTCCCAATTCTTCCCATTCCCATTGAAACTTTTCAAATCCCTCTCAAAATTGTTGAAATTCTCTTGAAGCTTTTAAAAATCTCTCTAGAATTTTCAAAATCCATGTCCACATGTTTACAATTTCACGTCAAAAAATGGCTAAAATTCCAGTTGAAATTTTTTAAAAGTCCCTTAAAAATTTTCCAACTTTTGTCCCAATTCTTCCCATTCCCATTGAAACTTTTCAAATCCCTCTCAACATTGTTGAAATTCTGTTGAAGCTTTTAAAATTCTCTCTAGAATTTTCAAAATCCATGTCCACATGTTTACAATTTCACGTCAAAAAATGGCTAAAATTCCAGTTGAAATTTTTTCAAAGTCCCTTAAAAATTTTCCAATTTTTGTCCCAATTCTTCCCATTCCCATTGAAACTTTGCAAATCCCTCTCAAAATTGTTGAAATTCTGTTGAAGCTTTTAAAATTCTCTCTAGAATTTTCAAAATCCATGTCCACATGTTTACAATTTCACGTCAAAAAATGGCTAAAATTCCAGTTGAAATTTTTTCAAAGTCCCTTCAAAATTTTGCAATTTTTGTCCCAATTCTTCCCATTCCCATTGAAACTTTTCAAATCCCTCTCAACATTGTTGAAATTCTGTTGAAGCTTTTAGAATTCTCTCTAGAATTTTCAAAATCCATGTCCACATGTTTACAATTTCACGTCAAAAAATGGCTAAAATTCCAGTTGAAATTTTTTCAAAGTCCCTTAAAAATTTTCCAATTTTTGTCCCAATTCTTCCCATTCCCATTGAAACTTTTCAAATCCCTCTCAGAATTGTTGAAATTCTGTTGAAGCTTTTAGAATTCTCTCTAGAATTTTCAAAATCCATGTCCACATGTTTACAATTACACCTAAAAAAATGGCTAAAATTCCAGTTGAAATTTTTTCCAAGTCCCTTAAAAATTTTCCAATTTTTGTCCCAATTCTTCCCATTCCCATTGAAACTTTTCAAATCCCTCTCAAAATTGTTGAAATTCTGTTGAAGCTTTTAAAAATCTCTCTAGAATTTTCAAAATCCATGTCCACATGTTTACAATTTCACCTAAAAAAATGGCTAAAATTCCAGTTGAAATTTTTTCAAAGTCCCTTAAAAATTTTCCAATTTTTGTCCCAATTCTTCCCATTCCCATTGAAACTTTTCAAATCCCTCTCAAAATTCTTGAAATTCTGTTGAAGCTTTTAAAAATCTCTCTAGAATTTTCAAAATCCATGTCCACATGTTTACAATTTCACCTACAAAAATGGCTAAAATTCCAGTTGAAATTTTTTCAAAGTCCCTTAAAAATTTTCCAATTTTTGTCCCAATTCTTCCCATTCCCATTGAAACTTTTCAAATCCCTCTCAGAATTGTTGAAATTCTGTTGAAGCTTTTAGAATTCTCTCTAGAATTTTCAAAATCCATGTCCACATGTTTACAATTTCACGTAAAAAAATGGCTAAAATTCCAGTTGAAATTTTTTCCAAGTCCCTTAAAAATTTTCCAATTTTTGTCCCAATTCTTCCCATTCCCATTGAAACTTTTCAAATCCCTCTCAAAATTGTTGAAATTCTGTTGAAGCTTTTAGAATTCTCTTTAGAACTTTCAAAATCCATGTCCACATGTTTACAATTTCACGTCAAAAAATTGCTAAAATTCCAGTTGAAATGTTTTCAAAGTCCCTTAAAAATTTTCCAATTTTTGTCCCAATTCTTCCCATTCCCATTGAAACTTTTCAAATCCCTCTCAGAATTGTTGAAATTCTGTTGAAGCTTTTAGAATTCTCTCTAGAATTTTCAAAATCCATGTCCACATGTTTACAATTTCACCTAAAAAAATAGCTAAAATTCCAGTTGAAATTTTTTCAAAGTCCCTTAAAAATTTTCCAATTTTTGTCCCAATTCTTCCCATTCCCATTGAAACTTTTCAAATCCCTCTCAAAATTGTTGAAATTCTGTTGAAGCTTTTAAAAATCTCTCTAGAATTTTCAAAATCCATGTCCACATGTTTACAATTTCACCTACAAAAATGGCTAAAATTCCAGTTGAAATTTTTTCAAAGTCCCTTAAAAATTTTCCAATTTTTGTCCCAATTCTTCCCATTCCCATTGCAACTTTTCAAATCCCTCTCAAAATTGTTGAAATTCTGTTGAAGCTTTTAGAATTCTCTCTAGAATTTTCAAAATCCATGTCCACATGTTTACAATTTCACGTCAAAAAATGGCTAAAATTCCAGTTGAAATTTTTTCAAAGTCCCTTCAAAATTTTCCAATTTTTGTCCCAATTCTTCCCATTCCCATTGAAACTTTTCAAATCCCTCTCAAAATTGTTGAAATTCTGTTGAAGCTTTTAAAATTCTCTCTAGAATTTTCAAAATCCATGTCCACATGTTTACAATTTCACGTCAAAAAATGGCTAAAATTCCAGTTGAAATTTTTTCAAAGTCCCTGAAAAATTTTCCAATTTTTGTCCCAATTCTTCCCATTCCCATTGAAACTTTTCAAATCCCTCTCAAAATTGTTGAAATTCTGTTGAAGCTTTTAAAATTCTCTCTAGAATTTTCAAAATCCACTTCAACATGTTTACAATTTCACGTCAAAAAATGGCTAAAATTCCAGTTGAAATTTTTTCAAAGTCCCTTAAAAATTTTCCAATTGTTGTCCCAATTCTTCCCATTCCCATTGAAACTTTTCAAATCCCTCTCAAAATTGTTGAAATTCTCTTGAAGCTTTTAAAATTCTCTCTAGAATTTTCAAAATCCATGGCCACATGTTTACAATTTCACGTCAAAATTGCTAAAATTCCAGTTGAAATTTTTTCAAAGTCCCTTAAAAATTTTCCAATTTTTGTCCCAATTCTTCCCATTCCCATTGAAACTTTTCAAATCCCTCTCAAAATTGTTGAAATTCTGTTGAAGCTTTTAAAATTCTCTCTAGAATTTTCAAAATCCATGTCCACATGTTTACAATTTCACGTCAAAAAATGGCTAAAATTCCAGTTGCAATTTTTTCAAAGTCCCTTAAAATTTTTCCAATTTTTCTCCCAATTCTTCCCATTCCCATTGAAACTTTTCAAATCCCTCTCAAAATTGTTGAAATTCTCTTGAAGCTTTTAAAATTCTCTCTAGAATTTTCAAAATCCACTTCATCATGTTTACAATTTCACGTCAAAAAATGGCTAAAATTCCAGTTGAAATTTTTTCAAAGTCCCTTCAAAATTTTCCAATTTTTGTCCCAATTCTTCCCATTCCCATTGAAACTTTTCAAATCCCTCTCAAAATTGTTGAAATTCTCTTGAAGCTTTTAAAATTCTCTCTAGAATTTTCAAAATCCATGGCCACATGTTTACA
>NW_028116840.1:0-25224 GCF_964273445.1 Streptopelia decaocto
CATTGAAACTTTTCAAATCCCTCTCAAAATTGTTGAAATTCTCTTGAAGCTTTTAAAATTCTCTCTAGAATTTCAAAATCCATGGCCACATGTTTACAATTTCACGTCAAAAAATGGCTAAAATTCCAGTTGAAATTTTTTCAAAGTCCCTTAAAAATTTTCCAATTTTTGTCCCAATTCTTCCCATTCCCATTGAAACTTTTCAAATCCCTCTCAAAATTGTTGAAATTCTCTTGAAGCTTTTAAAATTCTCTCTAGAATTTTCAAAATCCATGGCCACATGTTTACAATTTCCCGTCAAATAATTGCTAAAATTCCAGTTGAAATTTTTTCAAAGTCCCTTAAAAATTTTCCAATTTTTGTCCCAATTCTTCCCATTCCCATTGAAACTTTTCAAATCCCTCTCAAAATTGTTGAAATTCTCTTGAAGCTTTTAAAATTCTCTCTAGAATTTTCAAAATCCATGTCCACATGTTTACAATTTCACGTCAAAAAATTGCTAAAATTCCAGTTGAAATTTTTCAAAGTCCCTTAAAAATTTTCCAATTTTTGTTCCAATTCTTCCCATTCCCATTGAAACTTTTCAAATCCCTCTCAAAATTGTTGAAATTCTGTTGAAGCTTTTAAAATTCTCTCTAGAATTTTCAAAATCCATGGCCACATGTTTACAATTTCACGTCAAAAAATGGCTAAAATTCCAGTTGAAATTTTTTCAAAGTCCCTTAAAAATTTTCCAATTTTTGTCCCAATTCTTCCCATTCCCATTGAAACTTTTCAAATCCCTCTCAAAATTGTTGAAATTCTGTTGAAGCTTTTAAAATTCTCTCTAGAATTTTCAAAATCCATGTCCACATGTTTACAATTTCACGTCAAAAAATGGCTAAAATTCCAGTTGAAATTTTTTCAAAGTCCCTTAAAAATTTTCCAAATTTTGTCCCAATTCTTCCCATTCCCATTGAAACTTTTCAAATCCCTCTCAGAATTGTTGAAATTCTCTTGAAGCTTTTAAAATTCTCTCTAGAATTTTCAAAATCCATGTCCACATGTTTACAATTTCACGTCAAAAAATTGCTAAAATTCCAGTTGAAATTTTTTCAAAGTCCCTTAAAAATTTTCCAATTTTTGTCCCAATTCTTCCCATCCCCATTGAAACTTTTCAAATCCCTCTCAAAATTGTTGAAATTCTCTTGAAGCTTTTAAAATTCTCTCTAGAATTTTCAAAATCCATGTCCACATGTTTACAATTTCACGTCAAAAAATTGCTAAAATTCCAGTTGAAATTTTTTCAAAGTCCCTTAAAAATTTTCCAATTTTTGTCCCAATTCTTCCCATTCCCATTGAAACTTTTCAAATCCCTCTCCAAATTGTTGAAATTCTGTTGAAGCTTTTAAAATTCTCTCTAGAATTTTCAAAATCCATGTCCACATGTTTACAATTTCACGTCAAAAAATTGCTAAAATTCCAGTTGAAATTTTTTCAAAGTCCCTTAAAAATTTTCCAATTTTTGTCCCAATTCTTCCCATTCCCATTGAAACTTTTCAAATCCCTCTCAAAATTGTTGAAATTCTGTTGAAGCTTTTAAAATTCTCTCTAGAATTTTCAAAATCCATGTCCACATGTTTACAATTTCACGTAAAAAAAATGGTAAAATTCCAGTTGAAATTTTTTCAAAGTCCCTTAAAAATTTTCCAATTTTTGTCCCAATTCTTCCCATTCCCATTGAAACTTTTCAAATTCCTCTCAAAATTGTTGAAATTCTGTTGAAGCTTTTAAAATTCTCTCTAGAATTTTCAAAATCCATGGCCACATGTTTACAATTTCACGTCAAAAAATTGCTAAAATTCCAGTTGAAATTTTTTCAAAGTCCCTTAAAAATTTTCCAATTTTTGTCCCAATTCTTCCCATCCCCATTGAAACTTTTCAAATCCCTCTCAAAATTGTTGAAATTCTCTTGAAGCTTTTAAAATTCTCTCTAGAATTTTCAAAATCCATGGCCACATGTTTACAATTTCACGTCAAAAAATGGCTAAAATTCCAGTTGAAATTTTTTCAAAGTCCCTTAAAAATTTTCCAATTTTTGTCCCAATTCTTCCCATTCCCATTGAAACTTTTCAAATCCCTCTCAAAATTGTTGAAATTCTCTTGAAGCTTTTAAAATTCTCTCTAGAATTTTCAAAATCCATGGCCACATGTTTACAATTTCACGTCAAAAAATGGCTAAAATTCCAGTTGAAATTTTTTCAAAGTCCCTTAAAAATTTTCCGATTTTTGTCCCAATTCTTCCCATTCCCATTGAAACTTTTCAAATCCCTCTCAAAATTGTTGAAATTCTCTTGAAGCTTTTAAAATTCTCTCTAGAATTTTCAAAATCCATGTCCACATGTTTACAATTTCACGTCAAAAAATTGCTAAAATTCCAGTTGAAATTTTTTCAAAGTCCCTTAAAAATTTTCCAATTTTTGTCCCAATTCTTCCCATTCCCATTGAAACTTTTCAAATCCCTCTCAAAATTGTTGAAATTCTGTTGAAGCTTTTAAAATTCTCTCTAGAATTTTCAAAATCCATGGCCACATGTTTACAATTTCACGTCAAAAAATGGCTAAAATTCCAGTTGAAATTTTTTCAAAGTCCCTTAAAAATTTTCCAATTTTTGTCCCAATTCTTCCCATTCCCATTGAAACTTTTCAAATCCCTCTCAAAATTGTTGAAATTCTCTTGAAGCTTTTAAAATTCTCTCTAGAATTTTCAAAATCCATGTCCACATGTTTACAATTTCACGTCAAAAAATGGCTAAAATTCCAGTTGAAATTTTTTCAAAGTCCCTTAAAAATTTTCCAATTTTTGTCCCAATTCTTCCCATCCCCATTGAAACTTTTCAAATCCCTCTCCAAATTGTTGAAATTCTGTTGAAGCTTTTAAAATTCTCTCTAGAATTTTCAAAATCCATGGCCACATGTTTACAATTTCACGTCAAAAAATTGCTAAAATTCCAGTTGAAATTTTTTCAAAGTCCCTTAAAAATTTTCCAATTTTTGTCCCAATTCTTCCCATTCCCATTGAAACTTTTCAAATCCCTCTCAAAATTGTTGAAATTCTGTTGAAGCTTTTAAAATTCTCTCTAGAATTTTCAAAATCCATGTCCACATGTTTACAATTTCATGTCAAAAAATGGCTAAAATTCCAGTTGAAATTTTTTCAAAGTCCCTTAAAAATTTTCCAATTTTTGTCCCAATTCTTCCCATTCCCATTGAAACTTTTCAAATCCCTCTCAGAATTGTTGTAATTCTGTTGAAGCTTTTAAAATTCTCTCTAGAATTTTCAAAATCCATGTCCACATGTTTACAATTTCACGTCAAAAAATTGCTAAAATTCCAGTTGAAATTTTTTCAAAGTCCCTTAAAAATTTTCCAATTTTTGTCCCAATTCTTCCCATTCCCATTGAAACTTTTCAAATCCCTCTCAAAATTGTTGAAATTCTGTTGAAGCTTTTAAAATTCTCTCTAGAATTTTCAAAATCCATGTCCACATGTTTACAATTTCACGTCAAAAAATGGCTAAAATTCCAGTTGAAATTTTTTCAAAGTCCCTGAAAAATTTTCCAATTTTTGTCCCAATTCTTCCCATTCCCATTGAAACTTTTCAAATCCCTCTCAAAATTGTTGAAATTCTCTTGAAGCTTTTAAAATTCTCTCTAGAATTTTCAAAATCCATGGCCACATGTTTACAATTTCACGTAAAAAAAATGGTAAAATTCCAGTTGAAATTTTTTCAAAGTCCCTTAAAAATTTTCCAATTTTTGTCCCAATTCTTCCCATTCCCATTGAAACTTTTCAAATTCCTCTCAAAATTGTTGAAATTCTGTTGAAGCTTTTAAAATTCTCTCTAGACTTTTCAAAATCCATGTCCACATGTTTACAATTTCACGTCAAAAAATTGCTAAAATTCCAGTTGAAATTTTGTCAAAGTCCCTTAAAAATTTTCCAATTTTTGTCCCAATTCTTCCCATCCCCATTGAAACTTTTCAAATCCCTCTCAAAATTGTTGAAATTCTCTTGAAGCTTTTAAAATTCTCTCTAGAATTTTCAAAATCCATGGCCACATGTTTACAATTTCACGTCAAAAAATTGCTAAAATTCCAGTTGAAATTTTTTCAAAGTCCCTTAAAAATTTTCCAATTTTTGTCCCAATTCTTCCCATTCCCATTGAAACTTTTCAAATCCCTCTCAAAATTGTTGAAATTCTCTTGAAGCTTTTAAAATTCTCTCTAGAATTTTCAAAATCCATGGCCACATGTTTACAATTTCCCGTCAAATAATTGCTAAAATTCCAGTTGAAATTTTTTCAAAGTCCCTTAAAAATTTTCCAATTTTTGTCCCAATTCTTCCCATTCCCATTGAAACTTTTCAAATCCCTCTCAAAATTGTTGAAATTCTCTTGAAGCTTTTAAAATTCTCTCTAGAATTTTCAAAATCCATGTCCACATGTTTACAATTTCACGTCAAAAAATTGCTAAAATTCCAGTTGAAATTTTTTCAAAGTCCCTTAAAAATTTTCCAATTTTTGTTCCAATTCTTCCCATTCCCATTGAAACTTTTCAAATCCCTCTCAAAATTGTTGAAATTCTGTTGAAGCTTTTAAAATTCTCTCTAGAATTTTCAAAATCCATGGCCACATGTTTACAATTTCACGTCAAAAAATGGCTAAAATTCCAGTTGAAATTTTTTCAAAGTCCCTTAAAAATTTTCCAAATTTTGTCCCAATTCTTCCCATTCCCATTGAAACTTTTCAAATCCCTCTCAGAATTGTTGAAATTCTCTTGAAGCTTTTAAAATTCTCTCTAGAATTTTCAAAATCCATGTCCACATGTTTACAATTTCACGTCAAAAAATTGCTAAAATTCCAGTTGAAATTTTTTCAAAGTCCCTTAAAAATTTTCCAATTTTTGTCCCAATTCTTCCCATTCCCATTGAAACTTTTCAAATCCCTCTCAAAATTGTTGAAATTCTGTTGAAGCTTTTAAAATTCTCTCTAGAATTTTCAAAATCCATGTCCACATGTTTACAATTTCACGTAAAAAAAAATGGTAAAATTCCAGTTGAAATTTTTTCAAAGTCCCTTAAAAATTTTCCAATTTTTGTCCCAATTCTTCCCATTCCCATTGAAACTTTTCAAATTCCTCTCAAAATTGTTGAAATTCTGTTGAAGCTTTTAAAATTCTCTCTAGACTTTTCAAAATCCATGTCCACATGTTTACAATTTCACGTCAAAAAATTGCTAAAATTCCAGTTGAAATTTTTTCAAAGTCCCTTAAAAATTTTCCAATTTTTGTCCCAATTCTTCCCATCCCCATTGAAACTTTTCAAATCCCTCTCAAAATTGTTGAAATTCTCTTGAAGCTTTTAAAATTCTCTCTAGAATTTTCAAAATCCATGGCCACATGTTTACAATTTCACGTCAAAAAATGGCTAAAATTCCAGTTGAAATTTTTTCAAAGTCCCTTAAAAATTTTCCGATTTTTGTCCCAATTCTTCCCATTCCCATTGAAACTTTTCAAATCCCTCTCAAAATTGTTGAAATTCTCTTGAAGCTTTTAAAATTCTCTCTAGAATTTTCAAAATCCATGTCCACATGTTTACAATTTCACATCAAAAAATTGCTAAAATTCCAGTTGAAATTTTTTCAAAGTCCCTTAAAAATTTTCCAATTTTTGTTCCAATTCTTCCCATTCCCATTGAAACTTTTCAAATCCCTCTCAAAATTGTTGAAATTCTCTTGAAGCTTTTAAAATTCTCTCTAGACTTTTCAAAATCCATGTCCACATGTTTACAATTTCACGTCAAAAAATGGCTAAAATTCCAGTTGAAATTTTTTCAAAGTCCCTTAAAAATTTTCCAATTTTTGTCCCAATTCTTCCCATCCCCATTGAAACTTTTCAAATCCCTCTCAAAATTGTTGAAATTCTCTTGAAGCTTTTAAAATTCTCTCTAGAATTTTCAAAATCCATGTCCACATGTTTACAATTTCACGTCAAAAAATGGCTAAAATTCCAGTTGAAATTTTTTCAAAGTCCCTTAAAAATTTTCCGATTTTTGTCCCAATTCTTCCCATTCCCATTGAAACTTTTCAAATCCCTCTCAAAATTGTTGAAATTCTCTTGAAGCTTTTAAAATTCTCTCTAGAATTTTCAAAATCCATGTCCACATGTTTACAATTTCACGTCAAAAAATTGCTAAAATTCCAGTTGAAATTTTTTCAAAGTCCCTTAAAAATTTTCCAATTTTTGTTCCAATTCTTCCCATTCCCATTGAAACTTTTCAAATCCCTCTCAAAATTGTTGAAATTCTGTTGAAGCTTTTAAAATTCTCTCTAGAATTTTCAAAATCCATGTCCACATGTTTACAATTTCACGTCAAAAAATGGCTAAAATTCCAGTTGAAATTTTTTCAAAGTCCCTGAAAAATTTTCCAATTTTTGTCCCAATTCTTCCCATTCCCATTGAAACTTTTCAAATCCCTCTCAAAATTGTTGAAATTCTCTTGAAGCTTTTAAAATTCTCTCTAGAATTTTCAAAATCCATGGCCACATGTTTACAATTTCACGTAAAAAAAATGGTAAAATTCCAGTTGAAATTTTTTCAAAGTCCCTTAAAAATTTTCCAATTTTTGTCCCAATTCTTCCCATTCCCATTGAAACTTTTCAAATTCCTCTCAAAATTGTTGAAATTCTGTTGAAGCTTTTAAAATTCTCTCTAGACTTTTCAAAATCCATGTCCACATGTTTACAATTTCACGTCAAAAAATTGCTAAAATTCCAGTTGAAATTTTGTCAAAGTCCCTTAAAAATTTTCCAATTTTTGTCCCAATTCTTCCCATCCCCATTGAAACTTTTCAAATCCCTCTCAAAATTGTTGAAATTCTCTTGAAGCTTTTAAAATTCTCTCTAGAATTTTCAAAATCCATGGCCACATGTTTACAATTTCACGTCAAAAAATTGCTAAAATTCCAGTTGAAATTTTTTCAAAGTCCCTTAAAAATTTTCCAATTTTTGTCCCAATTCTTCCCATTCCCATTGAAACTTTTCAAATCCCTCTCAAAATTGTTGAAATTCTCTTGAAGCTTTTAAAATTCTCTCTAGAATTTTCAAAATCCATGGCCACATGTTTACAATTTCCCGTCAAATAATTGCTAAAATTCCAGTTGAAATTTTTTCAAAGTCCCTTAAAAATTTTCCAATTTTTGTCCCAATTCTTCCCATTCCCATTGAAACTTTTCAAATCCCTCTCAAAATTGTTGAAATTCTCTTGAAGCTTTTAAAATTCTCTCTAGAATTTTCAAAATCCATGTCCACATGTTTACAATTTCACGTCAAAAAATTGCTAAAATTCCAGTTGAAATTTTTTCAAAGTCCCTTAAAAATTTTCCAATTTTTGTTCCAATTCTTCCCATTCCCATTGAAACTTTTCAAATCCCTCTCAAAATTGTTGAAATTCTGTTGAAGCTTTTAAAATTCTCTCTAGAATTTTCAAAATCCATGGCCACATGTTTACAATTTCACGTCAAAAAATGGCTAAAATTCCAGTTGAAATTTTTTCAAAGTCCCTTAAAAATTTTCCAATTTTTGTCCCAATTCTTCCCATTCCCATTGAAACTTTTCAAATCCCTCTCAAAATTGTTGAAATTCTGTTGAAGCTTTTAAAATTCTCTCTAGAATTTTCAAAATCCATGTCCACATGTTTACAATTTCACGTCAAAAAATGGCTAAAATTCCAGTTGAAATTTTTTCAAAGTCCCTTAAAAATTTTCCAAATTTTGTCCCAATTCTTCCCATTCCCATTGAAACTTTTCAAATCCCTCTCAGAATTGTTGAAATTCTCTTGAAGCTTTTAAAATTCTCTCTAGAATTTTCAAAATCCATGTCCACATGTTTACAATTTCACGTCAAAAAATTGCTAAAATTCCAGTTGAAATTTTTTCAAAGTCCCTTAAAAATTTTCCAATTTTTGTCCCAATTCTTCCCATTCCCATTGAAACTTTTCAAATCCCTCTCAAAATTGTTGAAATTCTCTTGAAGCTTTTAAAATTCTCTCTAGAATTTTCAAAATCCATGTCCACATGTTTACAATTTCACGTCAAAAAATTGCTAAAATTCCAGTTGAAATTTTTTCAAAGTCCCTTAAAAATTTTCCAATTTTTGTCCCAATTCTTCCCATTCCCATTGAAACTTTTCAAATCCCTCTCCAAATTGTTGAAATTCTGTTGAAGCTTTTAAAATTCTCTCTAGAATTTTCAAAATCCATGTCCACATGTTTACAATTTCACGTCAAAAAATTGCTAAAATTCCAGTTGAAATTTTTTCAAAGTCCCTTAAAAATTTTCCAATTTTTGTCCCAATTCTTCCCATTCCCATTGAAACTTTTCAAATCCCTCTCCAAATTGTTGAAATTCTGTTGAAGCTTTTAAAATTCTCTCTAGAATTTTCAAAATCCATGTCCACATGTTTACAATTTCACGTAAAAAAAATGGCTAAAATTCCAGTTGAAATTTTTTCAAAGTCCCTTAAAAATTTTCCAATTTTTGTCCCAATTCTTCCCATTCCCATTGAAACTTTTCAAATTCCTCTCAAAATTGTTGAAATTCTGTTGAAGCTTTTAAAATTCTCTCTAGACTTTTCAAAATCCATGTCCACATGTTTACAATTTCACGTCAAAAAATTGCTAAAATTCCAGTTGAAATTTTTTCAAAGTCCCTTAAAAATTTTCCAATTTTTGTCCCAATTCTTCCCATCCCCATTGAAACTTTTCAAATCCCTCTCAAAATTGTTGAAATTCTCTTGAAGCTTTTAAAATTCTCTCTAGAATTTTCAAAATCCATGGCCACATGTTTACAATTTCACGTCAAAAAATGGCTAAAATTCCAGTTGAAATTTTTTCAAAGTCCCTTAAAAATTTTCCAATTTTTGTCCCAATTCTTCCCATTCCCATTGAAACTTTTCAAATCCCTCTCAAAATTGTTGAAATTCTCTTGAAGCTTTTAAAATTCTCTCTAGAATTTTCAAAATCCATGGCCACATGTTTACAATTTCACGTCAAAAAATGGCTAAAATTCCAGTTGAAATTTTTTCAAAGTCCCTTAAAAATTTTCCGATTTTTGTCCCAATTCTTCCCATTCCCATTGAAACTTTTCAAATCCCTCTCAAAATTGTTGAAATTCTCTTGAAGCTTTTAAAATTCTCTCTAGAATTTTCAAAATCCATGTCCACATGTTTACAATTTCACGTCAAAAAATTGCTAAAATTCCAGTTGAAATTTTTTCAAAGTCCCTTAAAAATTTTCCAATTTTTGTTCCAATTCTTCCCATTCCCATTGAAACTTTTCAAATCCCTCTCAAAATTGTTGAAATTCTGTTGAAGCTTTTAAAATTCTCTCTAGAATTTTCAAAATCCATGGCCACATGTTTACAATTTCACATAAAAAAATGGCTAAAATTCCAGTTGAAATTTTTTCAAAGTCCCTTAAAAATTTTCCAATTTTTGTCCCAATTCTTCCCATTCCCATTGAAACTTTTAAAATCCCTCTCAATATTGTTGAAATTCTGTTGAAGCTTTTAAAATTCTCTCTAGAATTTTCAAAATCCATGTCCACATGTTTACAATTTCACGTCAAAAAATGGCTAAAATTCCAGTTGAAATTTTTTCAAAGTCCCTTAAAAATTTTCCAAATTTTGTCCCAATTCTTCCCATTCCCATTGAAACTTTTCAAATCCCTCTCAAAATTGTTGAAATTCTCTTGAAGCTTTTAAAATTCTCTCTAGAATTTTCAAAATCCATGTCCACATGTTTACAATTTCACGTCAAAAAATTGCTAAAATTCCAGTTGAAATTTTTTCAAAGTCCCTTAAAAATTTTCCAATTTTTGTCCCAATTCTTCCCATTCCCATTGAAACTTTTCAAATCCCTCTCAAAATTGTTGAAATTCTGTTGAAGCTTTTAAAATTCTCTCTAGAATTTTCAAAATCCATGTCCACATGTTTACAATTTCACGTCAAAAAATGGCTAAAATTCCAGTTGAAATTTTTTCAAAGTCCCTTAAAAATTTTCCAAATTTTGTCCCAATTCTTCCCATTCCCATTGAAACTTTTCAAATCCCTCTCAGAATTGTTGAAATTCTCCTGAAGCTTTTAAAATTCTCTCTAGAATTTTCAAAATCCATGTCCACATGTTTACAATTTCACGTCAAAAAATGGCTAAAATTCCAGTTGAAATTTTTTCAAAGTCCCTTAAAAATTTTCCAATTTTTGTCCCAATTCTTCCCATTCCCATTGAAACTTTTCAAATCCCTCTCAAAATTGTTGAAATTCTCTTGAAGCTTTTAAAATTCTCTCTAGAATTTTCAAAATCCATGTCCACATGTTTACAATTTCACGTCAAAAAATGGCTAAAATTCCAGCTGAAATTTTTTCAAAGTCCCTTAAAAATTTTCCAATTTTTGTCCCAATTCTTCCCATTCCCATTGAAACTTTTCAAATCCCTCTCAAAATTGTTGAAATTCTGTTGAAGCTTTTAAAATTCTCTCTAGAATTTTCAAAATCCATGGCCACATGTTTACAATTTCACGTCAAAAAATGGCTAAAATTCCAGTTGAAATTTTTTCAAAGTCCCTTAAAAATTTTCCAATTTTTGTCCCAATTCTTCCCATCCCCATTGAAACTTTTCAAATCCCTCTCAAAATTGTTGAAATTCTGTTGAAGCTTTTAAAATTCTCTCTAGAATTTTCAAAATCCATGGCCACATGTTTACAATTTCACGTCAAAAAATGGCTAAAATTCCAGTTGAAATTTTTTCAAAGTCCCTTAAAAATTTTCCAATTTTTGTCCCAATTCTTCCCATTCCCATTGAAACTTTTCAAATCCCTCTCAAAATTGTTGAAATTCTCTTGAAGCTTTTAAAATTCTCTCTAGAATTTTCAAAATCCATGGCCACATGTTTACAATTTCACGTAAAAAAAATGGTAAAATTCCAGTTGAAATTTTTTCAAAGTCCCTTAAAAATTTTCCAATTTTTGTCCCAATTCTTCCCATTCCCATTGAAACTTTTCAAATCCCTCTCAAAATTGTTGAAATTCTGTTGAAGCTTTTAAAATTCTCTCTAGAATTTTCAAAATCCATGTCCACATGTTTACAATTTCACGTCAAAAAATGGCTAAAATTCCAGTTGAAATTTTTTCAAAGTCCCTTAAAAATTTTCCAATTTTTGTCCCAATTCTTCCCATTCCCATTGAAACTTTTCAAATCCCTCTCAAAATTGTTGAAATTCTCTTGAAGCTTTTAAAATTCTCTCTAGAATTTTCAAAATCCATGTCCACATGTTTACAATTTCACATAAAAAAATGGCTAAAATTCCAGTTGAAATTTTTTCAAAGTCCCTTAAAAATTTTCCAATTTTTGTCCCAATTCTTCCCATTCCCATTGAAACTTTTCAAATCCCTCTCAAAATTGTTGAAATTCTCTTGAAGCTTTTAAAATTCTCTCTAGAATTTTCAAAATCCATGTTCACATGTTTACAATTTCGCGTAAAAAAAATGGTAAAATTCCAGTTGAAATTTTTTCAAAGTCCCTTAAAAATTTTCCAATTTTTGTCCCAATTCTTCCCATTCCCATTGAAACTTTTCAAATTCCTCTCAAAATTGTTGAAATTCTGTTGAAGCTTTTAAAATTCTCTCTAGAATTTTCAAAATCCATGTCCACATGTTTACAATTTCACGTCAAAAAATGGCTAAAATTCCAGTTGAAATTTTTTCAAAGTCCCTTAAAAATTTTCCAATTTTTGTCCCAATTCTTCCCATCCCCATTGAAACTTTTCAAATCCCTCTCCAAATTGTTGAAATTCTCTTGAAGCTTTTAAAATTCTCTCTAGAATTTTCAAAATCCATGGCCACATGTTTACAATTTCACGTCAAAAAATGGCTAAAATTCCAGTTGAAATTTTTTCAAAGTCCCTTAAAAATTTTCCAATTTTTGTCCCAATTCTTCCCATTCCCATTGAAACTTTTCAAATCCCTCTCAAAATTGTTGAAATTCTCTTGAAGCTTTTAAAATTCTCTCTAGAATTTTCAAAATCCATGGGCACATGTTTACAATTTCACGTCAAAAAAATGCTAAAATTCCAGTTGAAATTTTTTCAAAGTCCCTTAAAAATTTTCCAATTTTTGTCCCAATTCTTCCCATTCCCATTGAAACTTTTCAAATCCCTCTCAAAAGTGTTGAAATTCTGTTGAAGCTTTTAAAATTCTCTCTAGAATTTTCAAAATCCATGTCCACATGTTTACAATTTCACGTCAAAAAATGGCTAAAATTCCAGTTGAAATTTTTTCAAAGTCCCTTAAAAATTTTCCAATTTTTGTCCCAATTCTTCCCATTCCCATTGAAACTTTTCAAATCCCTCTCAAAATTGTTGAAATTCTCTTGAAGCTTTTAAAATTCTCTCTAGAATTTTCAAAATCCATGGCCACATGTTTACAATTTCACGTAAAAAAAATGGTAAAATTCCAGTTGAAATTTTTTCAAAGTCCCTTAAAAATTTTCCAATTTTTGTCCCAATTCTTCCCATTCCCATTGAAACTTTTCAAATCCCTCTCATAATTGTTGAAATTCTCTTGAAGCTTTTAAAATTCTCTCTAGAATTTTCAAAATCCATGGCCACATGTTTACAATTTCACGTCAAAAAATTGCTAAAATTCCAGTTGAAATTTTTTCAAAGTCCCTTAAAAATTTTCCAATTTTTGTCCCAATTCTTCCCATTCCCATTGAAACTTTTCAAATCCCTCTCTAAATTGTTGAAATTCTGTTGAAGCTTTTAAAATTCTCTCTAGAATTTTCAAAATCCATGGCCACATGTTTACAATTTCACATAAAAAAATGGCTAAAATTCCAGTTGAAATTTTTTCAAAGTCCCTTAAAAATTTTCCAATTTTTGTCCCAATTCTTCCCATTCCCATTGAAACTTTTCAAATCCCTCTCAAAATTGTTGAAATTCTGTTGAAGCTTTTAAAATTCTCTCTAGAATTTTCAAAATCCATGTCCACATGTTTACAATTTCACGTCAAAAAATGGCTAAAATTCCAGTTGAAATTTTTTCAAAGTCCCTTAAAAATTTTCCAATTTTTGTCCCAATTCTTCCCATTCCCATTGAAACTTTTCAAATCCCTCTCAAAATTGTTGAAATTCTCTTGAAGCTTTTAAAATTCTCTCTAGAATTTTCAAAATCCATGTCCACATGTTTACAATTTCACATAAAAAAATGGCTAAAATTCCAGTTGAAATTTTTTCAAAGTCCCTTAAAAATTTTCCAATTTTTGTCCCAATTCTTCCCATTCCCATTGAAACTTTTCAAATCCCTCTCAAAATTGTTGAAATTCTGTTGAAGCTTTTAAAATTCTCTCTAGAATTTTCAAAATCCATGTTCACATGTTTACAATTTCGCGTAAAAAAAATGGTAAAATTCCAGTTGAAATTTTTTCAAAGTCCCTTAAAAATTTTCCAATTTTTGTCCCAATTCTTCCCATTCCCATTGAAACTTTTCAAATTCCTCTCAAAATTGTTGAAATTCTGTTGAAGCTTTTAAAATTCTCTCTAGAATTTTCAAAATCCATGTCCACATGTTTACAATTTCACGTCAAAAAATGGCTAAAATTCCAGTTGAAATTTTTTCAAAGTCCCTTAAAAATTTTCCAATTTTTGTCCCAATTCTTCCCATCCCCATTGAAACTTTTCAAATCCCTCTCCAAATTGTTGAAATTCTCTTGAAGCTTTTAAAATTCTCTCTAGAATTTTCAAAATCCATGGCCACATGTTTACAATTTCACGTCAAAAAATGGCTAAAATTCCAGTTGAAATTTTTTCAAAGTCCCTTAAAAATTTTCCAATTTTTGTCCCAATTCTTCCCATTCCCATTGAAACTTTTCAAATCCCTCTCAAAATTGTTGAAATTCTCTTGAAGCTTTTAAAATTCTCTCTAGAATTTTCAAAATCCATGGGCACATGTTTACAATTTCACGTCAAAAAAATGCTAAAATTCCAGTTGAAATTTTTTCAAAGTCCCTTAAAAATTTTCCAATTTTTGTCCCAATTCTTCCCATTCCCATTGAAACTTTTCAAATCCCTCTCAAAAGTGTTGAAATTCTGTTGAAGCTTTTAAAATTCTCTCTAGAATTTTCAAAATCCATGTCCACATGTTTACAATTTCACGTCAAAAAATGGCTAAAATTCCAGTTGAAATTTTTTCAAAGTCCCTTAAAAATTTTCCAATTTTTGTCCCAATTCTTCCCATTCCCATTGAAACTTTTCAAATCCCTCTCAAAATTGTTGAAATTCTCTTGAAGCTTTTAAAATTCTCTCTAGAATTTTCAAAATCCATGGCCACATGTTTACAATTTCACGTAAAAAAAATGGTAAAATTCCAGTTGAAATTTTTTCAAAGTCCCTTAAAAATTTTCCAATTTTTGTCCCAATTCTTCCCATTCCCATTGAAACTTTTCAAATCCCTCTCATAATTGTTGAAATTCTCTTGAAGCTTTTAAAATTCTCTCTAGAATTTTCAAAATCCATGGCCACATGTTTACAATTTCACGTCAAAAAATTGCTAAAATTCCAGTTGAAATTTTTTCAAAGTCCCTTAAAAATTTTCCAATTTTTGTCCCAATTCTTCCCATTCCCATTGAAACTTTTCAAATCCCTCTCTAAATTGTTGAAATTCTGTTGAAGCTTTTAAAATTCTCTCTAGAATTTTCAAAATCCATGGCCACATGTTTACAATTTCACATAAAAAAATGGCTAAAATTCCAGTTGAAATTTTTTCAAAGTCCCTTAAAAATTTTCCAATTTTTGTCCCAATTCTTCCCATTCCCATTGAAACTTTTCAAATCCCTCTCAAAATTGTTGAAATTCTGTTGAAGCTTTTAAAATTCTCTCTAGAATTTTCAAAATCCATGGCCACATGTTTACAATTTCACATAAAAAAATGGCTAAAATTCCAGTTGAAATTTTTTCAAAGTCCCTTAAAAATTTTCCAATTTTTGTCCCAATTCTTCCCATTCCCATTGAAACTTTTCAAATCCCTCTCAAAATTGTTGAAATTCTGTTGAAGCTTTTAAAATTCTCTCTAGAATTTTCAAAATCCATGTCCACATGTTTACAATTTCACGTCAAAAAATGGCTAAAATTCCAGTTGAAATTTTTTCAAAGTCCCTTAAAAATTTTCCAAATTTTGTCCCAATTCTTCCCATTCCCATTGAAACTTTTCAAATCCCTCTCAAAATTGTTGAAATTCTCTTGAAGCTTTTAAAATTCTCTCTAGAATTTTCAAAATCCATGTCCACATGTTTACAATTTCACGTCAAAAAATTGCTAAAATTCCAGTTGAAATTTTTTCAAAGTCCCTTAAAAATTTTCCAATTTTTGTCCCAATTCTTCCCATCCCCATTGAAACTTTTCAAATCCCTCTCAAAATTGTTGAAATTCTCTTGAAGCTTTTAAAATTCTCTCTAGAATTTTCAAAATCCATGTCCACATGTTTACAATTTCACGTCAAAAAATGGCTAAAATTCCAGTTGAAATTTTTTCAAAGTCCCTTAAAAATTTTCCAATTTTTGTCCCAATGCTTCCCATTCCCATTGAAACTTTTCAAATCCCTCTCAAAAGTGTTGAAATTCTGTTGAAGCTTTTAAAATTCTCTCTAGAATGTTCAAAATCCATGTCTACATGTCTACAATTTCACGTAAAAAAATGGCTAAAGTTCCAGTTGAAATTTTTTCAAAGTCCCTTAAAAATTTCCAATTTTTGTCCCAATTCTTCCCATTCCCATTGAAACTTTTCAAATCCCTCTCAAAATTGTTGAAATTCTGTTAAAGCTTTTAAAATTCTCTCTAGAATTTTCAAAATCCATGTCCACATGTTTACAATTTCACGTCAAAAAATGGCCAAAATTCCAGCTGAAATTTTTTCAAAGTCCCTTAAAAATTTTCCAATTTTTGTCCCAATTCTTCCCATTCCCATTGAAACTTTTCAAATCCCTCTCAAAATTGCTGAAATTCTGTTGAAGCTTTTAAAATTCTCTCTAGAATTTTCAAAATCCATGTCCACATGTTTACAATTTCACGTCAAAAAATTGCTAAAATTCCAGTTGAAATTTTTTCAAAGTCCCTTAAAAATTTTCCAATTTTTTGTCCCAATTCTTCCCATTCCCATTGAAACTTTTCAAATCCCTCTCAAAATTGTTGAAATTCTCTTGAAGCTTTTAAAATTCTCTCTAGAATTTTCAAAATCCATGTCCACATGTTTACAATTTCACGTCAAAAAATGGCTAAAATTCCAGCTGAAATTTTTTCAAAGTCCCTTAAAAATTTTCCAATTTTTGTCCCAATTCTTCCCATTCCCATTGAAACTTTTCAAATCCCTCTCCAAATTGTTGAAATTCTCTTGAAGCTTTTAAAATTCTCTCTAGAATTTTCAAAATCCATGTCCACATGTTTACAATTTCACGTCAAAAAATGGCTAAAATTCCAGCTGAAATTTTTTCAAAGTCCCTTAAAAATTTTCCAATTTTTGTCCCAATTCTTCCCATTCCTATTGAAACTTTTCAAATCCCTCTCAAAATTGTTGAAATTCTGTTGAAGCTTTTAAAATTCTCTCTAGAATTTTCAAAATCCATGTCCACATGTTTACAATTTCACGTCAAAAAATGGCTAAAATTCCAGTTGAAATTTTTTCCAAGTCCCTTAAAAATTTTCCAATTTTTGTCCCAATTCTTCCCATTCCCATTGAAACTTTTCAAATCCCTCTCAAAATTGTTGAAATTCTCTTGAAGCTTTTAAAATTCTCTCTAGAATTTTCAAAATCCATGGCCACATGTTTACAATTTCACGTCAAAAAATGGCTAAAATTCCAGTTGAAATTTTTTCAAAGTCCCTTCAAAATTTTCCAATTTTTGTCCCAATTCTTCCCATTCCCATTGAAACTTTTCAAATCCCTCTCAAAATTGTTGAAATTCTCTTGAAGCTTTTAAAATTCTCTCTAGAATTTTCAAAATCCATGTCCACATGTTTACAATTTCACGTCAAAAAATGGCTAAAATTCCAGCTGAAATTTTTTCAAAGTCCCTTAAAAATTTTCCAATTTTTGTCCCAATTCTTCCCATTCCCATTGAAACTTTTCAAATCCCTCTCAAAATTGTTGAAATTCTGTGGAAGCTTTAAAAATTCTCTCTAGAATTTTCAAAATCCATGTCCACATGTTTACAATTTCACGTCAAAAAATGGCTAAAATTCCAGTTGAAATTTTTTCCAAGTCCCTTAAAAATTTTCCAATTTTTGTCCCAATTCTTCCCATTCCCATTGAAACTTTTCAAATCCCTCTCAAAATTGTTGAAATTCTCTTGAAGCTTTTAAAATTCTCTCTAGAATTTTCAAAATCCATGTCCACATGTTTACAATTTCACGTCAAAAAATTGCTAAAATTCCAGTTGAAATTTTTTCAAAGTCCCTTAAAAATTTTCCAATTTTTGTCCCAATTCTTCCCATTCCCATTGAAACTTTTCAAATCCCTCTCAAAATTGTTGAAATTCTCTTGAAGCTTTTAAAATTCTCTCTAGAATTTTCAAAATCCATGTCCACATGTTTACAATTTCACGTCAAAAAATGGCTAAAATTCCAGTTGAAATTTTTTCAAAGTCCCTTAAAAATTTTCCAATTTTTGTCCCAATTCTTCCCATTCCCATTGAAACTTTTCAAATCCCTCTCAAAATTGTTGAAATTCTGTGGAAGCTTTTAAAATTCTCTCTAGAATTTTCAAAATCCATGTCCACATGTTTACAATTTCACGTCAAAAAATGGCTAAAATTCCAGTTGAAATTTTTTCAAAGTCCCTTAAAAATTTTCCAATTTTTGTCCCAATTCTTCCCATTCCCATTGAAACTTTTCAAATCCCTCTCAAAATTGTTGAAATTCTGTTGAAGCTTTTAAAATTCTCTCTAGAATTTTCAAAATCCATGTCCACATGTTTACAATTTCACATAAAAAAATTGTTAAAATTCCAGTTGAAACTTTTTCAAAGTCCCTTAAAAATTTTCCAATTTTTGTCCCAATTCTTCCCATTCCCATTGAAACTTTTCAAATCCCTCTCAAAATTGTTGAAATTCTGTGGAAGCTTTTAAAATTCTCTCTAGAATTTTCAAAATCCATGGCCACATGTTTACAATTTCACGTCAAAAAATGGCTAAAATTCCAGTTGAAATTTTTTCAAAGTCCCTTAAAAATTTTCCAATTTTTGTCCCAATTCTTCCCATTCCCATTGAAACTTTTCAAATCCCTCTCAAAATTGTTGAAATTCTGTTGAAGCTTTTAAAATTCTCTCTAGAATTTTCAAAATCCATGTCCACATGTTTACAATTTCACGTCAAAAAATTGCTAAAATTCCAGCTGAAATTTTTTCAAAGTCCCTTAAAAATTTTCCAATTTTTGTCCCAATTCTTCCCATTCCCATTGAAACTTTTCAAATCCCTCTCAAAATTGTTGAAATTCTGTGGAAGCTTTTAAAATTCTCTCTAGAATTTTCAAAATCCACTTCAACATGTTTAAAATTTCACGTCAAAAAATTGCTAAAATTCCAGTTGAAATTTTTTCAAACTCCTTTCAAAATTTTCCAATTTTTGTCCCAATTCTTCCCATTCCCATTGAAACTTTTCAAATCCCTCTCCAAATTGTTGAAATTCTCTTGAAGCTTTTAAAATTCTCTCTAGAATTTTCAAAATCCATGGCCACATGTTTACAATTTCACGTCAAAAAATGGCTAAAATTCCAGTTGAAATTTTTTCAAAGTCCCTTAAAAATTTTCCAATTTTTGTCCCAATTCTTCCCATTCCCATTGAAACTTTTCAAATCCCTCTCAAAAGTGTTGAAATTCTGTTGAAGCTTTTAAAATTCTCTCTAGAATTTTCAAAATCCATGTCCACATGTTTACAATTTCACGTCAAAAAATGGCTAAAATTCCAGTTGAAATTTTTTCAAAGTCCCTTAAAAATTTTCCAATTTTTGTCCCAATTCTTCCCATTCCCATTGAAACTTTTCAAATCCCTCTCAAAATTGTTGAAATTCTGTGGAAGCTTTTAAAATTCTCTCTAGAATTTTCAAAATCCATGTCCACATGTTTACAATTTCACGTCAAAAAATGGCTAAAATTCCAGTTGAAATTTTTTCAAAGTCCCTTAAAAATTTTCCAATTTTTGTCCCAATTCTTCCCATTCCCATTGAAACTTTTCAAATCCCTCTCAAAAGTGTTGAAATTCTGTTGAAGCTTTTAAAATTCTCTCTAGAATTTTCAAAATCCATGTCCACATGTTTACAATTTCACGTCAAAAAATGGCTAAAATTCCAGTTGAAATTTTTTCAAAGTCCCTTAAAAATTTTCCAATTTTTGTCCCAATTCTTCCCATTCCCATTGAAACTTTTCAAATCCCTCTCAAAATTGTTGAAATTCTGTTGAAGCTTTTAAAATTCTCTCTAGAATTTTCAAAATCCATGTCCACATGTTTACAATTTCATGTAAAAAAAATGGTAAAATTCCAGTTGAAATTTTTTCAAAGTCCCTTAAAAATTTTCCAATTTTTGTCCCAATTCTTCCCATTCCCATTGAAACTTTTCAAATCCCTCTCAAAATTGTTGAAATTCTGTTGAAGCTTTTAAAATTCTCTCTAGAATTTTCAAAATCCATGGCCACATGTTTACAATTTCACGTCAAAAAATGGCTAAAATTCCAGTTGAAATTTTTTCAAAGTCCCTTAAAAATTTTCCAATTTTTGTCCCAATTCTTCCCATTCCCATTGAAACTTTTCAAATCCCTCTCAAAATTGTTGAAATTCTCTTGAAACTTTTAAAATTCTCTCTAGAATTTTCAAAATCCATGTCCACATGTTTACAATTTCACGTCAAAAAATGGCTAAAATTCCAGTTGAAATTTTTTCAAAGTCCCTTAAAAATTTTCCAATTTTTGTCCCAATTCTTCCCATTCCCATTGAAACTTTTCAAATCCCTCTCCAAATTGTTGAAATTCTGTTGAAGCTTTTAAAATTCTCTCTAGAATTTTCAAAATCCATGTCCACATGTTTACAATTTCACATAAAAAAATTGTTAAAATTCCAGTTGAAACTTTTTCAAAGTCCCTTAAAAATTTTCCAATTTTTGTCCCAATTCTTCCCATTCCCATTGAAACTTTTCAAATCCCTCTCCAAATTGTTGAAATTCTGTTGAAGCTTTTAAAATTCTCTCTAGAATTTTCAAAATCCATGTCCACATGTTTACAATTTCACGTCAAAAAATGGCTAAAATTCCAGTTGAAATTTTTTCAAAGTCCCTTAAAAATTTTCCAATTTTTGTCCCAATTCTTCCCATTCCCATTGAAACTTTTCAAATCCCTCTCCAAATTGTTGAAATTCTGTGGAAGCTTTTAAAATTCTCTCTAGAATTTTCAAAATCCATGTCCACATGTTTACAATTTCATGTAAAAAAAATGGTAAAATTCCAGTTGAAATTTTTTCAAAGTCCCTTAAAAATTTTCCAATTTTTGTCCCAATTCTTCCCATTCCCATTGAAACTTTTCAAATCCCTCTCAAAATTGTTGAAATTCTGTTGAAGCTTTTAAAATTCTCTCTAGAATTTTCAAAATCCATGGCCACATGTTTACAATTTCACGTCAAAAAATGGCTAAAATTCCAGTTGAAATTTTTTCAAAGTCCCTTAAAAATTTTCCAATTTTTGTCCCAATTCTTCCCATTCCCATTGAAACTTTTCAAATCCCTCTCAAAATTGTTGAAATTCTCTTGAAACTTTTAAAATTCTCTCTAGAATTTTCAAAATCCATGTCCACATGTTTACAATTTCACGTCAAAAAATGGCTAAAATTCCAGTTGAAATTTTTTCAAAGTCCCTTAAAAATTTTCCAATTTTTGTCCCAATTCTTCCCATTCCCATTGAAACTTTTCAAATCCCTCTCAAAATTGTTGAAATTCTGTGGAAGCTTTTAAAATTCTCTCTAGAATTTTCAAAATCCATGTCCACATGTTTACAATTTCACGTCAAAAAATGGCTAAAATTCCAGTTGAAATTTTTTCAAAGTCCCTTAAAAATTTTCCAATTTTTGTCCCAATTCTTCCCATTCCCATTGAAACTTTTCAAATCCCTCTCCAAATTGTTGAAATTCTGTTGAAGCTTTTAAAATTCTCTCTAGAATTTTCAAAATCCATGTCCACATGTTTACAATTTCACATAAAAAAATTGTTAAAATTCCAGTTGAAACTTTTTCAAAGTCCCTTAAAAATTTTCCAATTTTTGTCCCAATTCTTCCCATTCCCATTGAAACTTTTCAAATCCCTCTCCAAATTGTTGAAATTCTGTTGAAGCTTTTAAAATTCTCTCTAGAATTTTCAAAATCCATGTCCACATGTTTACAATTTCACGTCAAAAAATGGCTAAAATTCCAGTTGAAATTTTTTCAAAGTCCCTTAAAAATTTTCCAATTTTTGTCCCAATACTTCCCATTCCCATTGAAACTTTTCAAATCCCTCTCAAAATTGTTGAAATTCTCTTGAAGCTTTTAAAATTCTCTCTAGAATTTTCAAAATCCATGTCCACATGTTTACAATTTCACATAAAAAAATTGTTAAAATTCCAGTTGAAACTTTTTCAAAGTCCCTTAAAAATTTTCCAATTTTTGTCCCAATTCTTCCCATTCCCATTGAAACTTTTCAAATCCCTCTCAAAATTGTTGAAATTCTGTGGAAGCTTTTAAAATTCTCTCTAGAATTTTCAAAATCCATGTCCACATGTTTACAATTTCACGACAAAAAATGGCTAAAATTCCAGTTGAAATTTTTTCCAAGTCCCTTAAAAATTTTCCAATTTTTGTCCCAATTCTTCCCATTCCCATTGAAACTTTTCAAATCCCTCTCAAAATTGTTGAAATTCTGTGGAAGCTTTTAAAATTCTCTCTAGAATTTTCAAAATCCATGTCCACATGTTTACAATTTCACGTCAAAAAATTGCTAAAATTCCAGCTGAAATTTTTTCAAAGTCCCTTAAAAATTTTCCAATTTTTGTCCCAATTCTTCCCATTCCCATTGAAACTTTTCAAATCCCTCTCAAAATTGTTGAAATTCTCTTGAAGCTTTTAAAATTCTCTCTAGAATTTTCAAAATCCATGTCCACATGTTTACAATTTCAGGTCAAAATTGCTAAAATTCCAGTTGAAAATTTTTCAAAGTCCCTTAAAAATTTTCCAATTTTCGTCCCAATTCTTCCCATTCCCATTGAAACTTTTCAAATCCCTCTCAAAATTGCTGAAATTCTCTTGAAGCTTTTAAAATTCTCTCTAGAATTTTCAAAATCCATGTCCACATGTTTACAATTTCACGTCAAAATTGCTAAAATTCCAGTTGAAATTTTTTCAAAGTCCCTGAAAAATTTTCCAATTTTTGTCCCAATTCTTCCCATTCCCATTGAAACTTTTCAAATCCCTCTCAAAATTGTTGAAATTCTGTTGAAGCTTTTAAAATTCTCTCTAGAATTTTCAAAATCCATGTCCACATGTTTACAATTTCACGTCAAAAAATGGCTAAAATTCCAGTTGAAATTTTTTCAAAGTCCCTTAAAAATTTTCCAATTTTTGTCCCAATTCTTCCCATTCCCATTGAAACTTTTCAAATCCCTCTCAAAATTGTTGAAATTCTCTTGAAGCTTTTAAAATTCTCTCTAGAATTTTCAAAATCCATGTCCACATGTTTACAATTTCACGTCAAAAAATTGCTAAAATTCCAGTTGAAATTTTTTCAAAGTCCCTTAAAAATTTTCCAATTTTTGTCCCAATTCTTCCCATTCCCATTGAAACTTTTCAAATCCCTCTCAAAATTGTTGAAATTCTGTTGAAGCTTTTAAAATTCTCTCTAGAATTTTCAAAATCCATGTCCACATGTTTACAATTTCATGTCAAAAAATGGCTAAAATTCCAGTTGAAATTTTTTCAAAGTCCCTTAACAATTTTCCAATTTTTGTCCCAATTCTTCCCATTCCCATTGAAACTTTTCAAATCCCTCTCAAAATTGTTGAAATTCTCTTGAAGCTTTTAAAATTCTCTCTAGAATTTTCAAAATCCATGTCCACATGTTTACAATTTCACGTCAAAAAATGGCTAAAATTCCAGTTGAAATTTTTTCAAAGTCCCTTAAAAATTTTCCAATTTCTGTCCCAATTCTTCCCATTCCCATTGAAACTTTTCAAATCCCTCTCAAAATTGTTGAAATTCTCTTGAAGCTTTTAAAATTCTCTCTAGAATTTTCAAAATCCATGTCCACATGTTTACAATTTCACGTCAAAAAATGGCTAAAATTCCAGTTGAAATTTTTTCAAAGTCCCTTAAAAATTTTCCAATTTTTGTCCCAATTCCTCCCATTCCCATTGAAACTTTTCAAATCCCTCTCAAAATTGTTGAAATTCTGTTGAAGCTTTTAAAATTCTCTCTAGAATTTTCAAAATCCATGTCCACATGTTTACAATTTCACGTCAAAAAATGGCTAAAATTCCAGTTGAAATTTTTTCAAAGTCCCTTAAAAATTTTCCAATTTTTGTCCCAATTCTTCCCATTCCCATTGAAACTTTTCAAATCCCTCTCAAAATTGTTGAAATTCTCTTGAAGCTTTTAAAATTCTCTCTAGAATTTTCAAAATCCATGTCCACATGTTTACAATTTCACGTCAAAAAATGGCTAAAATTCCAGTTGAAATTTTTTCCAAGTCCCTTAAAAATTTTCCAATTTTTGTCCCAATTCTTCCCATTCCCATTGAAACTTTTCAAATCCCTCTCAAAATTGTTGAAATTCTCTTGAAGCTTTTAAAATTCTCTCTAGAATTTTCAAAATCCATGTCCACATGTTTACAATTTCACGTCAAAAAATTGCTAAAATTCCAGTTGAAATTTTTTCAAAGTCCCTGAAAAATTTTCCAATTTTTGTCCCAATTCTTCCCATTCCCATTGAAACTTTTCAAATCCCTTTCCAAATTGTTGAAATTCTGTTGAAGCTTTTAAAATTCTCTCTAGAATTTTCAAAATCCATGTCCACATGTTTACAATTTCATGTCAAAAAATTGCTAAAATTCCAGTTGAAATTTTTTCAAAGTCCCTTAAAAATTTTCCAATTTTTGTCCCAATTCTTCCCATTCCCATTGAAACTTTTCAAATCCCTCTCAAAATTGTTGAAATTCTGTTGAAGCTTTTAAAATTCTCTCTAGAATTTTCAAAATCCATGTCCACATGTTTACAATTTCACGTCAAAAAATGGCTAAAATTCCAGTTGAAATTTTTTCAAAGTCCCTGAAAAATTTTCCAATTTTTGTCCCAATTCTTCCCATTCCCATTGAAACTTTTCAAATCCCTCTCAAAATTGTTGAAATTCTCTTGAAGCTTTTAAAATTCTCTCTAGAATTTTCAAAATCCATGTCCACATGTTTACAATTTCACGTCAAAATTGCTAAAATTCCAGTTGAAATTTTTTCAAAGTCCCTTAAAAATTTTCCAATTTTCGTCCCAATTCTTCCCATTCCCATTGAAACTTTTCAAATCCCTCTCAAAACTGTTGAAATCCTATTGAAAGTTTGAAACTTCTCTCTAGAATTTTCAAAATCCACTTCAACATGTTTACAATTTCACGTCAAAATTGCTAAAATTCCAGTTGAAATTTTTTCAAAGTCCCTTAAAAATTTTCCAATTTTTGTCCCATTTCTTCCCATTCCCATTGAAACTTTTCAAATCCCTCTCAAAATTGTTGAAATTCTGTTGAAGCTTTTAAAATTCTCTCTAGAATTTTCGAAATCCATGGCCACATGTTTACAATTTCACGTCAAAAAATGGCTAAAATTCCAGTTGAAATTTTTTCAAAGTCCCTTAAAAATTTTCCAATTTTTGTCCCAATTCTTCCCATTCCCATTGAAACTTTTCAAATCCCTCTCAAAATTGTGGAAATTCTGTTGAAGCTTTTAAAATTCTCTCTAGAATTTTCAAAATCCATGTCCACATGTTTACAATTTCACGTCAAAAAATGGCTAAAATTCCAGTTGAAATTTTTTCAAAGTCCCTTAAAAATTTTCCAATTTTTGTCCCAATTCTTCCCATTCCCATTGAAACTTTTCAAATCC
>NW_028116839.1:0-33860 GCF_964273445.1 Streptopelia decaocto
CCTGGTTTTGCCCCAGTTTTGCTCCATTTCCTCCCTATTTCCACCCCATTTCTGCCCCTTTTTTGCCCCATTTCTGCCCTGGTTTTGCCCATTGCTCCCTGTTTCCACCCCAGTTTTGCCCCATTTCCTCCCCGTGTCCCCCTCGTTCTTGCCCCATTTCCTCCCCATTTCCTCTTCCTTTCCCAATTAAACACCATTAATTCCCCCTTCCCCCCCATTTCCCCCCATCGTGTCGTTTTACCCCCCATTCCCAATTAACCCCTAATTAGCTGCCGGTGGAACCCGTTGGGCGCCGTCCCCGTTTCCTGCAGATCCGGCCGGGCCGGTTCCACCAGTCCCGAAATAGCCCCAAAAACCCCCAGAACACCCAAATCCCGCGTCCCCGGGTGTGACCCCCACGTGGGTCCCCCCCCGACCCCCAGGCGGGGCCATCGGGCTGCGATTTGCCCCAAATTCCCCTTTTTCGCCCCATTTTGGGGTCGTTTTGTGGCTCGTTTCAGCACCGAGTTTGGGTTCGTGTGACGCACCAAGGGCAAAATTGGGGGTTCGGGCCCATCGGGACGCAGCGATTTGGGGCGAATCGGGCAAGATTTGGGCCTGGAGCTGCCGATTTAACGAGCTCTTCTCGTTCTGTGGATTAATTAACGTGGCCGATCAGCCCTGGGGTGCGGGGAGCGGGTTCGGAGCCTCGTGTTCCTCCGCACCCCAAATCGGGGATTTTCACCAAAAAAGGGGATTTGGGGGGCGCAGTTTGAACCCCCGGGTGGTTTGTTTGCTCAGGTTCGTTAACGGGTGACTAATTAACGCGGCACCTGACCCGGGCTGGGCTGAGGAATGTGCGGCTTAACCCTTTGGCTCCCGGTTGGGCTAAAACCGGCTCGTTTGGAGCGTCTTTGCCCCCAAAATCAGGATTGGATGAGTTCAATGGCCCTGGGGAGCTCCAGATAATCCCAGCACTAAACCTCCAGGGGCTTTTCATCCAGAATTAAGATTCAATGATCTTAAACCTTCAGTTTTCAGTCCGTGGTGTCTCTGGGCAGCTCAGCTCAACACTAATCCCAGCACTAAACCTGGAGCATCTTGTCCCATACAAGTTATGATTTAATGATCTTAAATCTCGAGATGCTGGGACGTGGTGTCTCCAGGGAGCTCAAGATAATCCCAGCACTAAACCTCGAGGGGCTTTTCCATCCAGAATTAAGATTTAATGATCTTAAACCTTCAGTTTTCAGTGTGTGGTGTCTCTGGGGAGCTCAAGATAATCCCAGTTCTAAACCTTGAGGGTCTTTTCCATCCCAAATTATAATCCAATGATTTTAATGCCTCTGGGGAGCTCAATGATAATCCCAGCACTAAACCTGGAGCATCTTTTCCCATACAAATTAAGATTTAGTGGTTTTAAACGTTCAGTTTTCAGTGTGTGGTGTCTCTGGGCAGCTCAATGATAATCCCAGTTCTAAACCTTGAGGGTCTTTCTCATCCAGAATGAAAATCTGGAGGGTCTTTTCCATCCAAAATCAAGATTCAATGCTTTTAATGTCTCTGGGGAGCTCAACAATAATCCCAGCTCTAAATCTGGAGCATCTTTTCCAATGTATATTATAATTTAATGATCTGAAATCTTTAGGTACCAGTCTGTGGTGTCTCTGGGGAGCTCAAGATAATCCCAGCACTAAACCTGGAGCATCTTTCCCATCCCAAATTAAGACCTGATGACTTTCAACCCTCATTTACTGGGGCGCGGTGTCTCCATGGACCCCCTTTGCTTTCCCCCCTCCCCAAAGCCCCAAATTCACCTTTGTGTCCCTTTTTTGCCCCTTTCCCAAGTCTTTTAAGCTCCTTCTCTCCATGAAGCTCAATGATAATCCCAGCACTAACCTGGAGCATCTTTCCCATCCCAAATTAAGACGTGATGATCCTCACCCCTCATTCCCCAGGCCGCGGTGTCTCCATGGGCCCCTTTGCTCTCCCCCCTCCCCGGAGCCCCAATTCACCTCGTTGTCCCTTTTTGTCCCCCCAGCCGTTCCTCAGCATGTTCGCAAGAAGAAGAAGCGGCTGGAGATCTCGGCGCCGTCCAACTTCGAGCACCGCGTGCACACCGGCTTCGACGCGGCCGAGCAGCGCTTCACCGGGCTGCCGCGCAGTGGCAGGGCTGCTCGAGGAGTCGGCGCGGCGGCCCAAGCCGCTCGTGGACCCGGCGTGTGTCACCAGCATCCGCAATGCGGCCCCCAAGGTGAGATACGGGGGGAAATGGGGGATTTGGGGGTTCAGGGGCTGCTCGAGGAGTCGGCGCGCCGGCCCAAGCCGCTCGTGGACCCGGCCTGCGTCACCAGCATCCGCAATGCGGCCCCCAAGGTGGGACATGGGGGAAATGGGGGATTTTGGGGTTCAGGGGCTGCTCAAGGAGTTGGCGCGCCGGCCCAAGCCGCTCGTGGACCCGGCCTGCGTCACCAGCATCCGCAATGCGGCCCCCAAGGTGGGACATGGGGGAAATGGGGGTTCAGGGGCTGCTGGAGGAGCCGGTAAGAGACCAGAGCTGTTGGTGGAGCCGGCGTGCGGCACCAGCATCCGCAATGCGGCCCCCAAGGTGGGACATGGGGGGAAACGGGGGGTTTGGGGGGAAATGGGGGATTTGGGGTTCAGGGGCTGCTCGAGGAGTCGGCGCGCCGGCCCAAGCCGCTCGTGGACCCGGCGTGTGTCACCAGCATCCGCAATGCGGCCCCCAAGGTGGGACATGGGGGGAAACGGGGGGTTTGGGGTTCCTGGCCTGTGTCACCAGCATCCGCAATGCGGCCCCCAAGGTGGGACATGGGGGGAAATGGGGGGTTTGGGGGGAAATGGGGGTTTGGGGGGAAATGGGGGGTTTGGGGTTCAGGGGCTGCTCAAGGAGTTGGCGCGGCGGCCCAAGCCGCTCATGGACCCGGCGTGTGTCACCAGCATCCGCAATGCGGCCCCCAAGGTGGGACATGGGGGGAAACGGGGGGTTTGGGGTTCCCAGCCTGCGTCACCAGCATCCGCAATGCGGCCCCCAAGGTGAGAAACAGGGGAAAATGGGGGTTCAGGGGCTGCTGGAGGAGCCGGTAAGAGGACCAGAGCTGCTGGTGGAGCCGGCGTGCGGCACCAGCATCCGCAATGCGGCCCCCAAGGTGAGATACGGGGGGAAATGGGGGGATTTTGGGGTTCAGGGGCTGCTCAAGGAGTCGGCGCGGCGGCCCAAGCCGCTCATGGACCCGGCCTGCGTCACCAGCATCCGCAATGCGGCCCCCAAGGTGGGACATGGGGGGAAACGGGGGGTTTGGGGTTCCTAGCCTGCGTCACCAGCATCCGCAACGCCGCCCCCAAGGTGGGACATGGGGGGAAATGGGGGATTTTGGGGTTCAGGGGCTGCTCAAGGAGTCGGCGCGGCGGCCCAAGCCGCTCGTGGACCCGGCCTGCGTCACCAGCATCCGCAATGCGGCCCCCAAGGTGAGATACGGGGGGAAATGGGGTTCAGGGGCTGCTGGAGGAGCCGGTAAGAGACCAGAGCTGCTGGTGGAGCCGGCGTGCGGCACCAGCATCCGCAATGCCGCCCCCAAGGTGGGACATGGGGGGAAACGGGGGGTTTGGGGGAAATGGGGGGTTTGGGGTACCCGGCCTGTGTCACCAGCATCCGCAACGCCGCCCCCAAGGTGAGAAATGGGGAGAAATGGGGGTTCAGGGGCTGCTGGAGGAGTCGGTCAGAGACCAGAGCTGCTGGTGGAGCCGGCGTGCGGCACCAGCATCCGCAATGCGGCCCCCAAGGTGGGACATGGGGGGAAACGGGGGGTTGGGGGGAAATGGGGGGTTTGGGGTACCCGGCCTGTGTCACCAGCATCCGCAACGCCGCCCCCAAGGTGAGAAATGGGGGTTCAGGGGCTGCTGGAGGAGTCGGTCAGAGACCAGAGCTGCTGGTGGAGCCGGCGTGCGGCACCAGCATCCGCAACGCCGCCCCCAAGGTGGGACATGGGGGGAAACGGGGGGTTTGGGGGGAAAACGGGGGTTTGGGGTCCACGGCTGCTGGAGGAGCCGCCATGCGGCCCGAGCTGCACGGGGGGGTCCCCAAAGTTCCCACCCCAGCAGCAGCGGGGGGAGGGGGGTCCCGTGTCCCCTGTTCCCCCCCCGTTCCATTGCCATTGGTTTATTTGAGTTTTCCCTTTTTTTTTCTTTCTGTCATTTCCCCATGTCTCGTTTCACCCCGTTTCCCCCCCATTTCCATCTTTTTTGTCCTGTTTCCCCCCTCCCGGTTCCCATCCCGTTCCCCCCTCCCGGTTCCCATCCCGTTACCCCCTCCCCATTCCCCCCCCTTGCTCCCATCCCATTCCCCCCCCCCCCCGCCATTGGTCCCGTCCCATTCCCCCCCCCCCATTGGTTGTTCCCCCCCCCATTGGTTGTTCCCCCCCCCATTGGTTGTTCCCCCCCTCCCTCCATTGGTTCCTGCCCCCCCCATTGGTTCCCCCCCCATTGGTTCTGCCCCCTCCATTGGTTCCTCCCCACCCCATTGGTTCCCCCCGCATTGGGGATCCCCCCCATTGGTCCCCCCCCAGAGCATCGTGCGCGGCGCGCAGGCCCCCCCGGCGGGCTCGCTGAGCTGGCTGCTGGAGGAGCTGGAGCACATGTGCGTGTCGCGCTCCAACTCCCTGCGCCGCCACGGCCCCCCCAGCCCCCCCCCGCCCCGCAACGGCCTCCCCGCCGCCCCCCCGCGCCGCCAGGACCCCCCCCCGCCCCCCGCCCAGGGCGGGACGCGCCGCGACCCCCCCGACAAGCGCCCCAAGTCGTCCTACGGGGCCGTGGACGCCGCGGGTCCCCCCCCCGCCCCGAACCGGGACAAGCGGCCGCTGTCCGGCCCCGAGAACGAGGGGGGGGCGAAGACGGCGACGGGACGGCCCTTCAACACCTACCCCCGCAGCGACCCCCCCCCCGGCCGGCACGGGGGGGCCCAGGTAACCGCACCCCGCGAACGCGGCCGCAGCGCCAAAAGACGCCAAAATCCACCAAAAACTGCGGCTCAGTGGGCATAAACTGCGGCTCAGTGGGCAAAAGCTGCAGCTCAATGGGCAAAAACTGCGGCTCAATGGGCAAAAACTGCGGCTCAATGGGCAAAAACCGCCAAAAACTGCGGCTCAATGGGCAAAAACCGCCAAAAACTGTGGCTCAATGGCCAAAAACTGCCAAAAACTGCGGCTCAATGGCCAAAAACTGCAGTTTAATGGGCAAACAATACCAAAAACTGCGGCTCAATGGCCAAAAACTGCAGTTTAATGGGCAAACAATACCAAAAACTGCGGCTCAATGGCCAAAAACTGCAGCTCAATGGGCAAACAACACCAAAAGCTTCGGCTTAATGGCCAAAACCCATGGCCTAATGGGCAAAAACTGCAGCCTAATGGGCAAAAAAAATCCAAAACTGCGGCCTAATGACCAAAAACTGCGGCTTAACGGGTAAAAATCTCAGCCTAGAGACCAAAAACCGCAGCTTAATGGCCAAAAAACCCACCAAAAACTGTGGCCCAATGACCAAAAACCGCGGCTTAGTGACGGAAGTCCGCTTCCTAACGAGCTTTTCCTCCCCAAAAACCACTTCCTAACAAGCTTTTCGCCCCAAAAACCACTTTCTAACAAACAAAAAGTGCTTCCTAATGAGCTCCGGTGATTAAACCGCTTCCTAACAAGCTTTTCCTCCCTGAATTCCACTTCCTAAGGAGCTTTTCCTCTCCAAAATCCACTTCCTAATGATCTCTACCAATTAAAACTGGAGCTTTTCCTCCCAAAACCACTTCCTGACGAGCTTTTCCTCTCCAAAATCTTTTTCTAATGAGCGTTTTCTCCCCAAAATCCACTTCCTAATGATCTTCACCAATTAAAACGGGAGCTTTTCCTTCCATAAACCACTTCCTAATGACATTTTCCTCCCCAAAATCCTCTTCCTAATGAGCTTTTCCTCCCCAAAACTGCTTCCTAATGACCTTTTCCTCCCCAAAATCCACTTCCTAATGATCTCCATCAATTAAAACCGGAGTTTTTCCTCCCCAAAACCACTTCCTAATGAGCTTTTCCTCCCCAAAATCCACTTCCTAACAATCTTCACCAATTAAAACCGGCGCTTTTCCTCCCCAAAACCACTTCCTAATGACCTTTTCCTCCCCCAAACTTCTTCCTAACGAGCTTTTGCTCCCCAAAACCACTTCCTAACAATCTCCACCAATTAAAATGGGAGCTTTTCCTTCCCCAAACCGCTTCCTAACGACCTTTTCCTCCCCAAACCGCTTCCTAACGACCTTTTCCTCCCCAAACCGCTTCCTAACGACCTTTTCCTCCCCAAACCGCTTCCTAACGACCTTTTCCTCCCCAAACCGCTTCCTAACGACCTTTTCCTCCCCAAACCGCTTCCTAACGACCTTTTCCTCCCCAAACCGCTTCCTAACGACCTCTTCCTCCCCAAACCGCTTCCTAACGACCTTTTCCTCCCCAAACCGCTTCCTAACGACCTTTTCCCCCCCAAAACCGCTTCCTAATGACCTTTTCCTCCCCAAACCCCTTCCTAACTCTGTTTGCTGCCCCGCCCCCTCCCCGCCGTTTCCGGGTCCGCCCCCCTTTTCCTTCCCCTCACCCCCTTTCTCTCCGTGTTTTCCAGGCTGAGCCGCGAGCGCCGGATCCTGCCCCCAACGGCCCCGCCCCCGCGGCGCCCCCGTCCCGCCCCGCCCCGCGCCCCAAGCCCCCCGCGGCGCCCCCCGAGGCGCCCCCCGGCGCGCCCCCCGGCGCGGCCGCCCCGGCGCGGGCCCGCTCGCCGCAGCGCGAGCCGCAGCGCGTGTCGCACGAGCAGTTCCGCGCCGCGCTGCAGCTGGTGGTGGATCCCGGCGACCCCCGCGCCTACCTGGACAACTTCATCAAGATCGGCGAGGGCTCCACCGGCGTGGTGTGCATCGCCACGGTGAAGAGCTCCGGCAAGCTGGTGGCCGTCAAGAAGATGGACCTGCGCAAGCAGCAGCGCCGGGAGCTGCTCTTCAACGAGGTGGGCGGCGCTGGGTGCTGGGTCGCGGTTGTTTCTCATTGTTGGTTGTCCAGGAGATGGTTCATCTTGATTGTCCCGATGACCGTCCCAATGATCATCTTGATTGTCCCGATGACCGTCCCAATGATCATCTTGATTGTCCCGATGACCGTCCCAATGATCATCTTGATTGTCCCGATGACCGTCCCAATGATCATCTTGATCGTCCCGATGACCGTCCCAATGATCATCTTGATCGTCCCGATGACCGTCCCAATGATCATCTTGATCGTCCCGATGACCGTCCCAATGATCATCTTGATCGTCCCGATGACCGTCCCAATGACCATCTTGATCGTCCCAATGACCATCTTGATCATCCCAATGACCATCCCAATAACCATCCCAATAACCATCTTGATCATCCTAATGACCATCCCAATAACCATCTTGACCATCCCAATGACCATCCCAATAACCATCTTGACCATCCCGATGACCATCTTGATCGTCCCAATGAGCATCTTGACCGTCCCGATGACCACCCCAATGACCATCTTGATCATCCCGATGACCGTCCCAATGACCATCTTGACCGTCCCAATGACCATCTTGACCGTCCCAATGACCATCTTGACCGTCCCAGTGACCATCTTGACCATCCCAGTGACCTTCCCGATGACCATCTTGATCGTCCCAATGGCCATCCCAATGGTCATCCCAGTCATCCCAATGACCATCTCGATCATTCCAATGGTCATCCCAATGGCCGTCTCGATCATCCCAATTGTCACTCCAATGATCATCTCTATAATCTGATGATCATCCCAATGGCCGTCTCGATCATCCCAATTGTCACTCCAATGATCATCTCTATAATCTGATGATCATCCCAATGGCCGTCTCGATCATCCCAATTGTCACTCCAATGATCATCTCTATAATCTGATGATCATCCCAATGGCCGTCTCGATCATCCCAATTGTCACTCCAATGATCATCTCTATAATCTGATGATCATCCCAATGGCCGTCTCGATCATCCCAATTGTCACTCCAATGATCATCTCTATAATCTGATGATCATCCCAATGGCCGTCTCGATCATCCCAATTGTCACTCCAATGATCATCTCTATAATCTGATGATCATCCCAATGGCCGTCTCGATCATCCCAATTGTCACTCCAATGATCATCTCCATAATCTGATGATCATCCCAATGGCCGTCTCGATCATCCCAATTGTCACTCCAATGATCATCTCCATAATCTGATGATCATCCCAATGGCCGTCTCGATCATCCCAATTGTCACTCCAATGATCATCTCCATAATCTGATGATCATCCCAATGGCCGTCTCGATCATCCCAATTGTCACTCCAATGATCATCTCCATAATCTGATGATCATCCCAATGGCCGTCTCGATCATCCCAATTGTCACTCCAATGATCATCTCTATAATCTGATGATCATCCCAATGGCCGTCTCGATCATCCCAATTGTCACTCCAATGATCATCTCCATAATCTGATGATCATCCCAATGGCCGTCTCGATCATCCCAATTGTCACTCCAATGATCATCTCTATAATCTGATGATCATCCCAATGGCCGTCTCGATCATCCCAATTGTCACTCCAATGATCATCTCTATAATCTGATGATCATCCCAATGGCCGTCTCGATCATCCCAATTGTCACTCCAATGATCATCTCTATAATCTGATGATCATCCCAATGGCCGTCTCGATCATCCCAATTGTCACTCCAATGATCATCTCTATAATCTGATGATCATCCCAATGGCCGTCTCGATCATCCCAATTGTCACTCCAATGATCATCTCCATAATCTGATGATCATCCCAATGGCCGTCTCGATCATCCCAATTGTCACTCCAATGATCATCTCTATAATCTGATGATCATCCCAATGGCCGTCTCGATCATCCCAATTGTCACTCCAATGATCATCTCCATAATCTGATGATCATCCCAATGGCCGTCTCGATCATCCCAATTGTCACTCCAATGATCATCTCTATAATCTGATGATCATCCCAATGGCCGTCTCGATCATCCCAATTGTCACTCCAATGATCATCTCTATAATCTGATGATCATCCCAATGGCCGTCTCGATCATCCCAATTGTCACTCCAATGATCATCTCTATAATCTGATGATCATCCCAATGGCCGTCTCGATCATCCCAATTGTCACTCCAATGATCATCTCTATAATCTGATGATCATCCCAATGGCCGTCTCGATCATCCCAATTGTCACTCCAATGATCATCTCTATAATCTGATGATCATCCCAATGGCCGTCTCGATCATCCCAATTGTCACTCCAATGATCATCTCTATAATCTGATGATCATCCCAATGGCCGTCTCGATCATCCCAATTGTCACTCCAATGATCATCTCCATAATCTGATGATCATCCCAATGGCCGTCTCGATCATCCCAATTGTCACTCCAATGATCATCTCTATAATCTGATGATCATCCCAATGGCCGTCTCGATCATCCCAATTGTCACTCCAATGATCATCTCCATAATCTGATGATCATCCCAATGGCCGTCTCGATCATCCCAATTGTCACTCCAATGATCATCTCTATAATCTGATGATCATCCCAATGGCCGTCTCGATCATCCCAATTGTCACTCCAATGATCATCTCTATAATCTGATGATCATCCCAATGGCCGTCTCGATCATCCCAATTGTCACTCCAATGATCATCTCTATAATCTGATGATCATCCCAATGGCCGTCTCGATCATCCCAATTGTCACTCCAATGATCATCTCTATAATCTGATGATCATCCCAATGGCCGTCTCGATCATCCCAATTGTCACTCCAATGATCATCTCTATAATCTGATGATCATCCCAATGGCCGTCTCGATCATCCCAATTGTCACTCCAATGATCATCTCTATAATCTGATGATCATCCCAATGGCCGTCTCGATCATCCCAATTGTCACTCCAATGATCATCTCTATAATCTGATGATCATCCCAATGGCCGTCTCGATCATCCCAATTGTCACTCCAATGATCATCTCTATAATCTGATGATCATCCCAATGGCCGTCTCGATCATCCCAATTGTCACTCCAATGATCATCTCTATAATCTGATGATCATCCCAATGGCCGTCTCGATCATCCCAATTGTCATCCCGATGACCCTCCCAATGCTCTCAGCCTCTTGTGTGTCTCCTGGAAGGGGTTCTTGGACCCCAAACCGCCCCGCTCTGGTTTGCCTGGGGGTGTCACCGCTGCGGGGGGGGGTGACACCACTGTGGGGCGGGGTGACAGCGCCGTGTCCCCAAATGCAGGTGGTGATCATGCGCGACTACCAGCACGAGAACGTGGTGGAGATGTACAACAGCTACCTGGTGGGCGACGAGCTCTGGGTGGTCATGGAGTTCCTGGAGGGCGGCGCCCTGACCGACATCGTCACGCACACCAGGTGGGGCCCCGCGTGTCCCCACGTGTCCCCCAGTGTCCCCGAGTGTCCCCAGCGCGGGGCCCCCCGTCACGGCCCACGGGGTGGGATTGGGGACGAGTTGGACGTGAGCGTCCCACCAGGTGACATTAGGGACGAGTTAACCCTGAGCGTCCCACCGGGTGACATTAGGGACGAGTTAACCCTGAGCGTCCCACCAGGTGACATTAGGGACGAGTTAACCCTGAACGTCCCACCGGCTGACATTAGGGACGAGTTAACCCTGAGCATCCCACCGGGTGACATTAGGGACGAGTTAACCCTGAGTGTCCCACCGGGTGACATTAGGGACGAGTTAACCCTGAACGTCCCACCGGGTGACATTAGGGACGAGTTAACCCTGAACGTCCCACCGGGTGACATTAGGGGCGAGTTAACCCTGAACGTCCCACCGGGTGACATTAGGGACGAGTTAACCCTGAGCGTCCCACCGGGTGACATTAGGGACGAGTTAACCCTGAGCGTCCCACCGGGTGACATTAGGGACGAGTTAACCCTGAGCGTCCCACCGGGTGACATTAGGGACGAGTTAACCCTGAACGTCCCACCGGGTGACATTAGGGACGAGTTAACCCTGAGCGTCCCACCGGGTGACATTAGGGACGAGTTAACCCTGAGCGTCCCACCGGGTGACATTAGGGACGAGTTAACCCTGAACGTCCCACCGGGTGACATTAGGGACGAGTTAACCCTGAACGTCCCACCGGGTGACATTAGGGACGAGTTAACCCTGAACGTCCCACCGGGTGACATTAGGGACGAGTTAACCCTGAACGTCCCACCGGGTGACATTAGGGACGAGTTAACCCTGAGCGTCCCACCGGGTGACATTAGGGACAAGTTAACCCTGAACGTCCCACCGGGTGACATTAGGGACGAGTTAACCCTGAGTGTCCCACCGGGTGACATTAGGGACGAGTTAACCCTGAACGTCCCACCGGGTGACATTAGGGACGAGTTAACCCTGAGCGTCCCACCGGGTGACATTAGGGACGAGTTAACCCTGAACGTCCCACCGGGTGACATTAGGGACGAGTTAACCCTGAGCGTCCCACCGGGTGACATTAGGGACGAGTTAACCCTGAACGTCCCACCGGGTGACATTAGGGACGAGTTAACCCTGAACGTCCCACCGGGTGACATTAGGGACGAGTTAACCCTGAGTGTCCCACCGGGTGACGTTAGGGACGAGTTAACCCTGAACGTCCCACCGGGTGACATTAGGGACGAGTTAACCCTGAACGTCCCACCGGGTGACATTAGGGACGAGTTAACCCTGAACGTCCCACCGGGTGACATTAGGGACGAGTTAACCCTGAACGTCCCACCGGGTGACATTAGGGACGAGTTAACCCTGAACGTCCCACCGGGTGACATTAGGGACGAGTTAACCCTGAGCGTCCCACCGGGTGACATTAGGGACAAGTTAACCCTGAACGTCCCACCGGGTGACATTAGGGACGAGTTAACCCTGAGTGTCCCACCGGGTGACATTAGGGACGAGTTAACCCTGAACGTCCCACCGGGTGACATTAGGGACGAGTTAACCCTGAGCGTCCCACCGGGTGACATTAGGGACGAGTTAACCCTGAACGTCCCACCGGGTGACATTAGGGACGAGTTAACCCTGAGCGTCCCACCGGGTGACATTAGGGACGAGTTAACCCTGAACGTCCCACCGGGTGACATTAGGGACGAGTTAACCCTGAACGTCCCACCGGTGACATTAGGGACGAGTTAACCCTGAGTGTCCCACCGGGTGACGTTAGGGACGAGTTAACCCTGAACGTCCCACCGGGTGACGTTAGGGACGAGTTAACCCTGAACGTCCCACCGGGTGACATTAGGGACGAGTTAACCCTGAATGTCCCACCGGGTGACATTAGGGATGAGTTCCCCGTGTCCCCACTGTGTCCCCCCCATGTCCCCTCACTGGTTTTGGTGCATTTCGGTAGATTTTGGTGTCTCAACATGAAGGAGCCCCCACAACCTTCTCCACCCAAAGCCCCCAAAACAAGACGCTCAATGTATCACATCGTCCTTTGTTTTGAGTGGGGTTTGGGGAGCCCCTGGGGGTATCTCCCCCCATGTCCCCCCCATGTCCCCTCACTTTCTTGGCGCATTTTGGTAGATTTTGGTGTCCCAACATGAAGGAGCCACCACAATCCTCTTCACCCAAAGTCCCCAAAACAAGACGTTTAACACACAATGTCATCCTTTGTTTTAAGTGGGGTTTGGGGAGCCCCTGGGGGTGTCCCCCCATATTCCCCCCCGTGCCCCCCCCATGCCTCCCCCATGTCTCCTCACTGTTTTTGGCACATTTCGGTAGATTTTGGTGTCCCAACACAAAGGAGCCCCCATAACCTTCTCCACCCAAAGCCCCCAAAACGACGTTCAATGTATCACATCGTCCTTTGTTTTGAGTGGGGTTTGGGGAGCCCCTCAGGGGTGTCCCCCCATGTCCCCCCCATGTCCCCTCACTTTCTTGGCGCATTTTGGTAGATTTTGGTGTCCCAACATGAAGGAGCCACCACAACCTTCTCCACCCAAAGCCCCCAAAGCAAAACGCTCAATGTATCACATCGTCCTTTGTTTTGAGTGGGGTTTGGGGAGCCCCTCAGGGGTGTCCCCCCATGTCCCCCCATGTCCCCTCACTTTTTTTGGCGCATTTTGGTAGATTTTTGGTGTCCCCAATGTGAAGGAGCCCCCACAATCTTCTCCACCCAAAGTCCCCAAAACAAGATGTTCAATGTATCACGTTGTCTTTTGTTTGAAGTGGGATTTGGGGAGCCCTCGGGGGTGTCCCCCCCATATCCCCCCCATGTCCCCTCACTGGTTTTGGCACATTTTGGTGTCCCAACACAAAGGAGCCCCCACAACCTTCTCCACCCAAAGCCCCAAAGCAAGACGCTCAATGTATCACATCGTCCTTTGTTTTGCGTGGGGTTTGGGGAGCCCGGGGGTGCCCCCGCGCCCCTGACGTGGGGGCGCTGCCGCAGGATGAGCGAGGAGCAGATCGCCGCCGTGTGCGCCGCGGTGCTGCGGGCGCTGGCCGTGCTGCACGCCCAGGGCGTCATCCACCGCGACATCAAGAGCGACTCCATCCTGCTCACGCACGACGGGCGGGTGAGCGCCCCCCCGCCCCAAAGCGCCCCCCCCACACCCCCCAGCGCCGTCCGACCCCCCCGCGGCGCTTCCGGCTCCTTTGCAGGTGAAGCTCTCGGATTTCGGGTTCTGCGCCCAAGTGAACAAGGAGGTGCCGCGGCGCAAGTCGCTGGTGGGGACCCCGTACTGGATGGCGCCCGAGCTCATCTCCCGCCTGCCCTACGGCCCCGAGGTGGGGGCGGCGCCGGGGGGAGCTTTGGGGGGCATGGGGCAGATGTGGGGGCCATGGGGCGGTTTGGGGGCCATGGGGTGGTTTGGGGTACATGGGATGGTTTGGGGTACATGGGATGGTTTGGGGGACATGGGGCAGGTTTGGGGGACTTGGGTAGATTTGGAAACATGGGGCGGGTTTGGGGGCATGTGGGGCAGGTTTGGGGGACATGGGGCAGGTTTGGGGGACATGGGGCAGGTTTGGGGGACATGGGGCGGTTTGGGGGACATGGGGCGGTTTGGGGGACATGGGGCAGATTTGGGGGACATGGGGCAGGTTTGGAAACATGGGGCAGGTTTGGGGTACATGGGATGGTTTGGGGGACATGGGATGGTTTGGGGGGCATGTGGGGCAGGTTTGGGGGACATGGGGTAGATTTGGAAACATGGGGCAGATTTGGGGGACATGGGATGGTTTGGGGGTGGGGGTCAGATCTGGGAGACATGGGGCAGGTTTGGGGGACAGGGGGTAGATTTGGGGGGACATGGAGTAGATTTGGGGTCCCCCGGCGCAGCTTCGGGGTGCCCTGGTGCAGCTTTAGGGGCGCGGTTGCCCCGCACCCCCCCCAGCCCCTCATTCCCCCCCCCAGGTGGACATCTGGTCCCTGGGCGTGATGGTGATCGAGATGGTGGATGGGGAGCCCCCTTATTTCAACGAGCCCCCCCTCAAAGCCATGAAGATGATCCGCGACAACCTGCCCCCCAAGCTGAAAAACGCACACAAGGTACGAGCCGGGGGTGCTCTGGGGACACTGTGGGGACACTTGGGGACGTTTGGGGACGGCCCTGACCCCCCCGCCCCCCCAGGTGTCCCCGTCGCTCAGGGGGTTCCTGGAGCGGATGCTGGTGCGGGACCCCGGGCAGCGGGCGACGGCGCCCGAGCTGCTGCGCCACCCCTTCCTGGGCAAGGCCGCCCCCCCCGCCGCCATCGTCCCGCTCATGCGCCAGCACCGCCTGCGCTGACGGGCGCCCGCCCCCCCCGGGGCCGCAGGGACACCCCCGGACGGCGGGGACACCCCAGACATCGGGGACCCCCCTGGACTTTGGGGACCACCTGCCTGCTGCTGTCCAGCTCCACACTGGGGTCCCCCCCAGTGTCCCCATCACACACCCACAATGGGGGGGGACACGGGGACACCCCCCAGGACATCGGGGACCCCCCCAGGACATCGGGGACCCCCCCAGGACATCGGGGATGCCCCGGACATTGGGGACACCCCATGGACTTTGGGGACCACCTGGCTGCTGCTGTCGAGCTCCACACTGGGGTCCCCCCCGGTGTCCCCATCACACACCCACAATGGGGGGGGGGGAAACGGGGACCCCCCCCCCATGGACTTTGGGGACCCCCCCCCCCCATGGACTTTGGGGACCCCCCATGGACTTTGGGGACCACCTGGCTGCTGCTCTTCAGCTCCACACTGAGGTCCCCCCCAGTGTCCCCATCACACACCCACAATGGGGGGGGAAGCGGGGACACCCCCCCTGGACATTGGGAACCCCCCGGCTGCTGTTGTCCCCCCCCCGGTGTCCCTGTCACCCACCCGTGTTGGGGGGACACTGGGGACCCCCCTGGGGACATGGGTTCCCCCTGAGGACATTGGGGACCCCCCCAGGGATTTTGGGGCCCCATCAGCACCATCACCCCCTGCAATGTGGGGACACCAGGACCCCCCCAACCCGGTGACCCCGGGGGGGCCTCGGTGACGTGTCCCCCCCATCACAACTGGACTCACGACTTGGGTGGGGGACACACACAGACCCCCCCAAACTACTGAGCTGGGGGGGGTGGGGACACCAGGGGTGCCCCCCCCCATGTCCCCTCCCCCGGGGGGGCCGTTGGGGGGTTGTGTGTGTGTCCCCCACTTCTTCTTTCTTTAAACCCCTTTTTTTATCCCCGGGGGGGCCCCCCTGCATCCGGCCCCCCCGCGGCCACACTACTGATGGGGGTCCCACCCCCCCCTTTCCTTACTTTGGGCTGTTTTGTTTGTTCCCCCCCCCATTTGATTTCTTTTTATCAGAACTATTTATATCGTCGTTTTGTAACAATGGGGTGGGGGGGGCGCGGGGACCCCCCCCGAGATTACACGTGGCCTTTTGGAGACCCCCCCGTGTCCCATGTGGCTTCTTTTTGGTGGAGTGGGGGGGGAGTGAGAAGGGGACACGATTTGGGGAGGGGGTGACAGTGGGTGCCCCCCCCCCCCCCCAATAAAGCACCAGTGGGGCGGGAGCTGCTGCGGCCTCCAGGCTTTATTGGCTGGGACCTGGGGGGGTCATGAGGTTCTGGGGGGTCATGGGGGTCTAGGGGGGTCATTGGCGTCTAGGGGGGGTCAAGGGGATCTGGGGGGGCTCACGGAGAGACCGGGGGGGTCACAGGGGTCTGGGGGAGCTCATGTTGACTTGGCCAACGGTGACCCGGGTTGACTCGCGTTGACTCACGTTGACGTGTCTGGGTCAACGTTCACTCACGTTGACTCGTGTTGACCCGTGTTGACTCACATTGACCAGTCTTGACTCGTGTTGACCCACGTTGACCAGTCCTGACCAGTCTTGACCCATTTTGACCAGTCTTGACTCACGTTGACCAGTCCTGACCAGTCTTGACCCATCTTGACCAGTCTTGACTCACGTTGACCAGTTCTGACCAGTCTTGACCCATTTTGACCAGTCTTGACTCACGTTGACCAGTTCTGACCAGTCTTGACCCATTTTGACCAGTCTTGACCCACGTTGACCAGTCTTGACTCACGTTGACCCGCGTTGACCAGTCTTGACCCATGTTGACCCACGTTGACTCACATTGACCAGTCTTGACCCACACTGACTTGTGTTGACCCACGTTGACTTGTGTTGGCTCCCATTGACCACTCTTGATGTGCGTTGACTCCCGTTGACCCAGGTTGACTCCCATTGACCCACGTTGACCTGTGTTGACTCCCGTTGACCCACATTGACTCCCGTTCACCCGTGTCGACCCATGTTGACTCCCGTTGACTCGCGTTGATTCCCGTTGACCCACGTTGACTTGCATTGACCCACGTTGACTCGTGTTGACTCCCGTTGACCCACGTTGACTTGCATTGACCCACGTTGACTTGCATTGACCCACGTTGACTCGTGTTGACTCCCGTTGACCCACGTTGACTCCCATTGACCGCTCTCGCCCCACGTTGACCGCTGGCACCCCCATGGCCCCCGGCGCCCCCTCCTCACTTACACTCGCAGTAATAGCCGCTGATGGCGTCGTTCCAGTTGCCGAACAGCCCCCTCCTCACCTCCTGCAGCCGCGGCACCGCGCCGGCGCTGAAGCTGCGGCTCTTGCCCTTCTTGCCGGGGCGCGACCAGACGGTGAGTTGGCAGCGCGTCCCCACCACCAGCGAGGACGCGCGGTCGGCCCAGCCCAGGGGCATGTAGGGGAAGTCGTCGCCGGGGGCCACCTCCAGCGCGTCCCCCCCGCAGCAGCGGTCGTAGTAGGGGCTGTCGTCGGCGTAGAGCCGCGCGCACAGCCGGGGGCCGTCCGGGGGGGCCAGCGCCGAGGCCGCCGGGCACTGGGCCCCCGCGCCCCCCAGCGCCGCCAGCGCCGCCACCACCGTCACCGTCGCCAGCGCCGCCATCGCCCGCCCGGCCGCGCCGGCGCCGCCGCGGTTATAGCCGGGGGGGTGGGGAGTGCGGCCGCCCCTGGGAGGGGACGCAGGTGATGGCGGCCACCCGTGACCTTCGTTTCCCCACCTGGGAAGGGACCCAGGCGTCCGGGACCTTCAACCCCCCCCGGGAAGGGACCCAGGCGTCCAGGGCAACCAACCCACTCTGGGAAGGGACCCAGGCGTCTGGGGCTTCCAACTCACCCTGGGAAGGGACCCAGGCGTCCGGGACCTTCAACCCCCCCTGGGAAGGGACCCAGGTGTCCGGGGCCTCCAACCCCCCCAGGAAGGGACCCAGGCGTCCGGGACCTTCATCCCCACCTGGGAATAAACCCAGGTGTCTTGGGCCTTCACCCCCACCCCGGGAAGGGACCCGGGTGTCTGGAGCCTCCACCCCCTCTGGGAAGGGACCCAGGCGTCCGGGGCCTCCATCCCCCCAACCCCGTGAGAAAGGACCCAGGCGTCCGGCCCCCCCATGGCCTCGGGGAAACTGAGACACAAGGGGGGGGTGAGGCCGCCCCAGGTTTCCCGCCTCAAGCTCCGCCCCCTCATCTGCATATTACTGCCGCCGAGGCCCCGCCCCTGTGCTTTCCCGCCAACCGCGTCTCCCGGCAACCGTTGCCCGGCAACCGCGGACACGGCCGGTTCCATCGCCCCGGGCGGGGGGGCGCAGGGTTTTAATGTAAAAACGTGTTAAACGCTGCAGCGGCCCGGGGGGGGCCAGGGGGGCCCGGGGGGGGCCAGGGGGCGGCTGGTGGGGGACATGGGGCGAAACGGGGCAAATGGGGCTGGGGGCAATGGGGGGTTATCCAGACCAGCCAGATAGGAGACCCCGGGCCGGGGGGGGACGGGGATAAGGTGGGGGGGACACACACACATCGAGGGGACCCAGGCGTCCGGGGGAGGGGGATTTGGGGGGGGGGTTGCGGTTCTCGTGTCATCTGTGCAGACAGGTCAGTGGGGACAGCGGGACCCCCGTGGGCCCGACCAACGCGGGGGGGCACCGGGGGGGGGCACCCAGGGGTGCGCGGGAGCACCGGCAGCACCCAAGGGTGCGCTGGGGCAGCTGGGAGCACCCAAAGCTGCATTGGGGCACACGGGACCCCCCAAGGGTGCGTTTGGGCACCTGAGAGCACCCAAGGGTGCACAGGACCCCCAGGAGCACCCAAGGGAGCACTGGGGCACCCAGGAGCACCCAAGAGCTCCCAAGGGTGCATTTGGTCACCCGAGAGCACCCAGGGGTGTGTTGGAGCACCTGAGAGCACCCAAGGGTGCACAGGAGCACCCAGCGTTGCATTCAGACCCCCCAGGAGCACCCAAGGGTGCATTGGGGCACCCAGGACACCCCAAGGGTGCATTTGGGCACCTGAGAGCAGCCAAGGGTGCCCAGGACCCCCCAAGGGTGCATTTGGCCACCCAGCATCACCCAAGGGTTCCCAGAACCCCCAGCCCTTCCATCCCCTCTGCACCCCCCATCACCTCGCACCCATGGGTGCCCCTCCCATATCATGCAGTGCTCCCTGCACCCATTGGGTGCACCCCATATATCACACGGTGCTCTCCAGCACCCATGGGTGCCCCCCCATATCACACAGTGCTCTCTAGCACCCAGTGGGTGCACCCATGGGTGCCCCCCCCCACGTCACGTGGTGCTCCCAGCACCCATGGGTGCCCCCCAATCACACGATGCTCCCACACTGAGGGGCTCCCAGCACCCATGGGTGCCCCCCCCGTCACACGGTGCTCCCAGCACCCATGGGTGCCCCCCCCACATCACACGGTGCTCTCCAGCATCCAGTGGGTGCACCCATGGGTGCCCCCCGTCACGCGGTGCTCCCAGCACCCATGGGTGCCCCCCCCCATGTCACACGGTGCTCTCCAGCATCCAGTGGGTGCTCCCGAACGAGGGGCTCCCAGCACCCATGGGTGCCCCCCCGTCACACGGTGCTCCCAGCACCCATGGGTGCCCCCCCCATGTCACACGGTGCTCTCCAGCATCCAGTGGGTGCACCCATGGGTGCCCCCCGTCACGCGGTGCTCCCAGCACCCATGGGTGCCCCCCCCATGTCACACGGTGCTCTCCAGCATCCAGTGGGTGCACCCATGGGTGCCCCCCCCACGTCACACGGTGCTCTCCAGCATCCAGTGGGTGCTCCCGAACGAGGGGCGCAGCGCGGGGCCCCCCCCGGGCTGCGGGTCGAGCGCGTGGCGCCGAGTCCGTGCGCGGCGGGGGAAGCTGTGGCTGGGGAACAGCCCCCCCGGGGCGGGCGGGGCCGCGGGCGCTGCGGGCGGGGGGGTCCGCGGCGCGGGGGGGGGCGGCTCGGGCTCGGGGGGGCGGGGCGCGCCGTTGGTCTGCGAGCAGACGGACGCCACGCTGGGGGCGGGGCGGCGCGCGGCCGCCTTGTAGCGCGCGGTGAGGATGAGGATGAAGACGAGCACCGAGGCGGCGATGGCGGCGCCGATCACCACGATCACCGTCCCGCCCAGGAAGTGCGGCTGCTGCGGGGCGGCCGAGCAGGACGGGCCGGCCGGGCCGCCCCCCCCCGCGCCGCCCGCGCCGCCCGCGCCCGGGGGGGTGGTGAAGCGCACGCAGCCCAGCGAGCGCGGGCGCGGGGGGGGCGCGCCGGGGGGGTCCCCGCCGTACAGCGCCGACACGCACAGCTGGTACTCGCGGCCCCCGGCCAGGTCCCGCAGCTCCAGACTGCGGCTGGACGGCGGCAGCAGCCTGGGGGGGGAACACCCTGAGAGCCCCGGGGGCGCCCGGAGACCCCCGGAGACCCCCAGAGCCCCGGGACCCCCTGAGACCCCCAGAGACCCAGGACCCCCTGAGACCCCCCAGAGCCCCGGGACCCCCTGAGACCCCCCAGAGACCCAGGACCCCCTGAGACCCCCCAGAGCCCCGGGACCCCCTGAGACCCCCAGAGACCCAGGACCCCCTGAGACCCCCAGAGCCCCGGGACCCCCTGAACCCCCCAGAGCCCCAGGACCCCCTGAGACCCCCCAGAGACCCAGGACCCCCTGAGACCCCCAGAGACCCAGGACCCCCTGAGACCCCCCTGAACCCCCCAGAGCCCCGGGACCCCCTGAACCCCCCAGAGACCCAGGACCCCCTGAGACCCCCCTGAACCCCCCAGAGCCCCGGGACCCCCTGAGACCCCCCAGAGACCCAGGACCCCCTGAGACCCCCCCAGAGCCCCGGGACCCCCTGAGACCCCCCAGAGACCCAGGACCCCCTGAGACCCCCCCAGAGCCCCGGGACCCCCTGAGACCCCTGGGAACCCCGGGAGACCCCCTGAACCCCCCAGAGCCCCGGGACCCCCTGAGACCCCCCAGAGCCCCGGGACCCCCTGAGACCCCTGGGAACCCCGGGAGACCCCCTGAACCCCCCAGAGCCCCAGGACCCCCCTGAACCCCCTTGGACCCCCCTGAACCCCCTAGGGCCCCCCTGAACCCCCCCCCTCAAAACACCCCCCAGGACCCCCCTTGAACCCTCAAACCCTCCCAGGACCCCCCAGAGACCCCCAGGACCCCCAAAGACCCCCAGGACTCCCCTGACCCCCCAAAGACCCCCCCCAAAACACCCCCAGGACTCCCCAAACCCTCCCAGGACCCCCCTTGAACCCTCCAGGACCCCCCAGAGTCCCCCAGGACCCCCCTGACCCCCCAGAGCGTCCCCCAAAACACCTCCAGGACCCCCCTTGAGCCCCCAGAGAGACCCCCCAAACCCTCCCAGGACCCCCAGAGTCCCCCAACCCCTCCCAGGACCCCCCCGAGCCCCCCCAGGACCCACCTGTAGACCAGCGCCTCGTCGCTGGAGCTGTTGTAGCGCAGCTGGAAGCCGCGGACGCCGGGGCCGTGTCGCCGGGGCAGCCAGCGGATGCGCGCGGCCGCCGCCGTCACCTCGGCCGCCACCGCCGCCCCGGCCCCCCCGCGCCGCGTCGCGTTCCCCCCGGCGCCCCCGTCCCCGTCCCCCCGCGCCATGTCCGACGGGCCGTTGGCGTCGGCGCCGTCGCCGTTCTCGCCGTTGGGCGCCACGGGCAGCGGCAGCACGTCCACGCGCACCCGGGCGGCCGCCTCGCCCGCCGCGTTGGACGCCACGCAGGTGAAGTGGCCGTGGTCGCCCAGCGTGGCCACGCGCAGCTCCACGCTGGAGCCGTCGGCGCCCACGGCGCGGCGCGAGCCGTTCTGCACCACGCGCCCGTCCGGGCCCAGCCAGTGCAGCGCCGGGGGGGGGTCCCCGGCCGCCAGGCAGCCCAGGCGCAGCGGCTGCCCCTCCAGCACCGCGGCGGGCACGGCGGCCGCGCCGGCGATGGCGGGAGCGCGGCACGTCAGCTCCTCCTCGGGCACGGCCCAGAGCAGGCGCCCGGCCAGCGGCGCCGGCGTGGCGCAGCTCTCCAGCCGGCCCGGCCGCGCCAGGCGCCGCAGCCACAGCAGCTCGCAGTTGCAGTGCAGCGGGTTGCCCCCCGCCGCCAGGCTGGGCCCGGGGGGGCCGGGCACGGGCGGCAGCGCCCGCAGCCGGTTGGCGGTGAGGTCCAGGCGCGCCAGGCGCGGCAGCCGCGCCACCGCGCCCGCCGGGACGCGCTCCAGCAGGTTGTGGTCCAGCGTGAGCGTGGCCAGGCTGGCCATGGCGGCCACGGCGTCCCAGGGCAGCGCCGGCAGGTTGTTGTGCGACAGGTCCAGGTCCTCCACGGTGGCGGCGAAGGCGGCGAAGGCGCCGGGCTCGATGGCGGCCAGCTGGTTGTTGGCCAGGATGAGGTGGCGCAGGCTGGCCAGCCCGCGCAGCTGCGCGCCGCTCAGCGCCGGCAGCCGGTTGCCGTCCAGGTGCAGCGCGCGCAGGGCGCGCAGGTCGGCGAAGGCGCCGGGGGCCAGGCGGCGCAGCCCGTTGCGGGACAGCGTCAGGTGCACCAGGCTGCTCATGTTGGCGAAGTCGGCGCGGCCCACGGCGCCGATGAAGTTGTCGGCCAGGCGCAGCTCCACGGCGCCGCGGTCCAGGCTGGGCGGCACGGCCAGCAGCCCCGTGCGGGCGCACAGCAGCGTGGGGCTGGGGGCGGCCGCCGGGCACAGGCAGCGGGGGGGGCAGCGGTGGGAGGGGACGCCGCCAACGCCGCCGCCGGACCCCCCCGGCCCCAAGGAGCCGCCGCCGGCCGCAGCCACCGCCCCCAGCATCACCAGGGGCACCAGCAGCTTCGCCATCCCACGGCGGCACCTGCGACGGGGGGAGAGGGGGGTGAGGGGTGGGGGCAGGATCGGGCCCTGGGGGGGGTTGGGGTGAGGGGTGGGGGCAGGATCGGGCCCAAAGGGAGCAGGATCGGGCCCCAAAGGGAACAGGATCGGGCCCAAAGGGAACAGGATTGGGCCCCAAAGGGAGCAGGATCAGGCCCAAGGGGAGCAGGATCAGGCCCATATGGAGCAGGATCGGGCCCCAAAGGGAGCAGAATCGGGCCCAAAGAGGGCAGGATCGGGCCCCAAATGGAGGAGGATCGGGCCCCAAAGGGAGTAGGATCAGGCCCCAAATGGAGGAGGATCGGGCCCATATGGAGCAGAATCGGGCCCAAAGGGAACAGGATCAGGCCCCAAAGGGAACAGGATTGGGCCCAAAGGGGGCAGGATCGGGCCCCAAACGGAGCAGGATCGGGCCCCGAGGGAGCAGGATCGGGCCCAAAGGGAACAGGATTGGGCCCAGGGGGACACACCAGCCCTTGGGGGTTCCCAGCGCTCCCAGTGCCCCCAGTGCCCCCAGTGCCCCCAGTGCCCCCAGTGCTCCCAGTGCCCCCAGTGCTCCCAGTGCTCCCAGTGCCCATCCCAGTGCTCCCAGTGCTCCCAGTGCTCCTAATGCCCATCCCAGTGTTCCCAGTGCTCCCAGTGCTCCTAATGCCCATCCCAGTGCTCCCAGTGCTCCCAGTGCTCCCAGTGCCCATCCCAGTGCTCCCAGTGCTCCCAGTGCTCCTAATGCCCATCCCAGTGTTCCCAGTGCTCCTCTCCCAGTGCCCCCAGTGCTCCCAGTGCTCCTAATGCCCATCCCAGTGTTCCCAGTGCTCCTCTCCCAGTGCCCCCAGTGCTCCCAGTGCTCCTAATGCCCATCCCAGTGTTCCCAGTGCTCCTCTCCCAGTGCCCCCAGTGCCCATCCCATTGTTCCCAGTGCTCCCAGTGCTCCCAGTGCCCATCCCATTGTTCCCATTGCTCCCAGTGCTCCCAGTACCTCCTCTCAGGGCTCCATGTCGGTCCCGTCCGGGCGTCGCCGCGGGGCCTGTGGGGACAGGGGACGGGCCAGTATGGACCAGTACCCACCAGTACAGCTCAGCACAACCCAGTGTGGCCTCATCTATCCCAGTATCGCCCCATATAGACCGGTATGGTCCAGCCCAGTCCAGCCCAGTCCAGCCCAGCACAGCCCAGTATAGACCAGTCCAGCCCAGCACAGCCCAGTCCAGCCCAGTATAGACCAGTCCAGCCGAGCACAGCCCAGTCCAGCCCAGTATAGACCAGTCCAGCCCAGTCCAGCCCAGCACAGCCCAGTATAGACCAGTCCAGCCCAGCACAGCCCAGTCCAGCCCAGCAGCAGACAGTATGGGCTGCACAGCCCAGCATGGACCAGTACAGCCCAGTATGGAACTGCACAGCCCAGTACAGGAGTGCACAACCCAGCATAGACCAGTACAGCCCAGTACAGCAGTGCAGGGCCCAGTATGGCCAGTACAAACCAGTACAGCCCAGTACAGCAGCGCACAGCCCAATATGTCCCAGTACAAACCAGTGCAGCAGCACACAGCCCGGTATGGCCCAGTACAGCCCAGTACAGCCCAGTACAGCAGTGCAGGGCCCAGTACAGCCCAGTACAATCCAGTACAGCAGCACATGGCCCAGTATGGCCCAGTACAGCCCAGTACAGCAGCACATGGCCCAGTATGGCCCAGTACAGCCCAGTACAGCCCAGTACAGCTCAGTACAGCCCAGTACAGCAGCACATGGCCCAGTATGGCCCAGTACAGCCCAGTACAGCTCAGTACAGCCCAGTACAGCAGCACATGGCCCAGTATGGCCCAGTACAGCCCAGTACGGCCCAGTATAGCTCAGTACAGCAGCACATGGCCCAGTACGGCCCAGTACAGCCCAGTACAGCCCAGTACAGCTCAGTACAGCCCAGTACAGCAGCACATGGCCCAGTATGGCCCAGTACAGCCCAGTACAGCTCAGTACAATCCAGTACATCCCAGTACGGCCCAGTACAGCCCAGTACATCCCAGCACATCCCAGCACGACGCGGCGCCCCCGGCGCAGCCCCCGGTACCTGGGGGGGTTCAGCCCCCGGACGTTCCCATCGCGGCTCCGGGGGGGGCGGCGGCTCCGGCCCGGGGGGGGGGGGGGGGGGGGGCGGTCAGGCCTGGGGGGCCATGGGGGGGGCACCGGGAGCGGGGGGGGCACCGGGAACGGTTGTCACGGGGCTGGGGGGGGATGTGGGGACTGGGAGGGGGGACCGGGAGGCCGGGGGGGGATAACGGGCCTGGGATGGGGATAACGGGAGGATGGGGGGGGTACCGGGAGAATGGGGGTACCGGGAGGATGGGGGGGGGCGGATAACGGGAGGATGGGGGGGACCGGGAGGCCGGGGGGAGTACCGGGAGGATGGGGGGGTACCGGGAGGATGGGGGGGGCACGGGGATGCGGGGGGGTACCGGGAGGATGGGGGGCACGGGGATGCGGGGGGGTACCGGGAGAATGGGGGGGTATCGGGAGGATGGGGGGGTACGGGGGTGCTGGGGGGGGGCACCGGGAGGATGGGGGGGGTACCGGGAGGATGTGGGGCACGGGGATGCGGGGGGGGTACGGGGATGCGGGGGGGGTACCGGGAGGATGGGGGGGCACCGGGAGGATGGGGGGGTACCGGGATGCGGGGGGGGCACCGGGAGGATGGGGGGTACGGGGATGCTGGGGGGGGGTACCGGAGGATGGGGGGGTACCGGGAGGATGGGGGGGTACCGGAGGATGGGGGGTACGGGGGTGCTGGGGGGGGTACCGGAGGATGGGGGGGTACCGGGAGGCCGGGCTGGGGCCGCCGGGGCGGGTCCCGGGTCCGGGATCGGGCTGATGGCGGCGGGGCGGGTCCTGGGGGGGGCGGCCCCGGGCGGGGGGCGGTGCCGCTGTCTGTCCGTCTGTCTGTCGGTGCCGGTGTCTGTCTGTGGGTCCCGGTGTCTGTCGGTCCCGGCGCCGCCGCTCGGAGCCGCAGAGCAGCCGGGGCGGGGCCGGGGGCGGGGCCACGGGAGCACCGACGGACACACGGACGGAAACACGGACGGACACACGGACGGACGCGCGGGGCCGCCGGTCCCTGTCCGCGCCGGCTGTCCCCGGAGCCCTCGGGATCCCCCGTGTGTCCGTCTGTCCCGCCCTCCATCTCTGTCCCTCTGTCCCCTGGTCCCTCAGTCCCTCTGTCCCTCTGTCCCCTGGTCCTTCTGTCCCTCTGTCCCCTGGTCCTTCTGTCTCTCTGTCCCCTGGTCCTTCTGTCCCTCTGTCCCCTGGTCCTTCTGTCTCTCTGTCCCCTGGTCCCCTTGTCCCTCTGTCCCCTTGTCCCTCTGTCCCCTTGTCCCTCTGTCCCCTGGTCCTTCTGTCTCTCTGTCCCCCGGTCCCCTTGTCCCTCTGTCCCCTGATCCACTTGTCCCTCTGTCCCCTGGTCCTTCTGTCCCTCTGTCCCCCGGTCCCCTTGTCCCTCTGTCCCCTGATCCACTTGTCCCTCTGTCCCCTGGTCCCTCTGTCCCTCTGTCCCCTGGTCCTTCTGTCCCTCTGTCCCCCGGTCCCCTTGTCCCTCTGTCCCCTGGTCCTTCTGTCCCTCTGTCCCCCGGTCCCCTTGTCCCTCTGTCCCCTGATCCACTTGTCCCTCTGTCCCCTGGTCCTTCTGTCTCTCTGTCCCCTGGTCCACTTGTCTCTCTGTCCCCTTGTCCCTCTGTCCCCTGGTCCTTTCGTCCCTCTGTCCCCTGGTCCTTCTGTCTCTCTGTCCCCTGATCCACTTGTCCCTCTGTCCCCTGGTCCCTTTGTCCCTCTGTCCCCTGGTCCTTCTGTCCCTCTGTCCCCTGGTCCCCTTGTCCCTCTGTCCCTCTCCCTGTTCCAGTCCCACACATGCCAGACGGGGACACGGGGGGACATGGGCTGGGGACACTGGGGACACACTGGGAACACTGGGGGGACACTGGGGGACATGGGCTGAGGCCACTGGGGACAGCGCGGGCACACTGGGAACACTGGGGACACCGGGGGACGCTGGGGACCACTCATGGGCCCCATCCCGAGTCACGGACCCACAGCCCCACCCTGAAGCCCCGCCCCCTGAAGCCCCGCCCCTCCCCCGCCCCGCCCTCTCACCTCCCGAGGCCACGCCCTCTCAAGCCCCGCCCAACAGCCATCCTGTGCGACCCAGCGGCGTGGTCAAGGGAGAGGGCGTGGTCTAGTTTCCCCGAGAGGGGCGTGGCCTCTGGAGGGCGTGGCGTGCATAGGGGCGTGACCGGCGCAAAGGGGCGGGGTTCCCTCCTCCCCGCTTCCCGCGTTCCCATTGGCAGCTCCTCTCACCCAATGGCGAGCCGGGGGCGGGGCCAACCCCTCCTCCGGAAGGCGCCTCGCGACGACACCGCCCTATCCTCATTGGCCGGAGCGGAAGGGGCGGGGCGCGGCGGCGGGCGCGTGCGCCGTGGCGCGGTGACGCACCGTGCGTGCTGACGTTGCGCGGCGGCGACGGCGCCTCGGAGCGCGGCGGCCGGTGAGTGCGGGGGGGGGGGAAACGGCGGGAGCGGCGGAACCGGGACCCCCCCCCTCCCCCCCTCCCCCGCTCCCCGGGGCCCCCGGGCCCCGCCCCGCCCCGCGCCCCGCCCCGAGCTCGCGGCTCTCCCCCGCCCCGCCGGGCCTGGGCCGGGCCCTCCCTGCCCCCGGTCCCGAGCGCGGCCCGGCCCCGCCCGCCCCCGGTCCCTCCGGCCGCTTCCCGGTCCCGGCGCGGCGGGAGGGCCCGGGGGGGCGTGTTGCGCCGGGAGCGCCGTGCGGGGGTCCCGGGCTGGGCTGGGCTGGGGGCGCCCCGGGGGTCCCGGTTGTGCTGGGGCCGGGATGGGGCCCGCGCTGCTCACGGGCACACCGGGGGGCGGGGGCTGCGGGGGCGCCGGGCCCCGTGTCTGCTGGGGGTCCCCATCCCCATTGGGGGGCCCCAGTCCCCACCGGGGTCCCCATCCCCACTCGGGGGGTCCCCATGTCTGCTGGGGGTCCCCGTCCCCATTGGGGGGCCCCAATCCCCACCGGGGTCCTCATCCTCACTCGGGGGGTTCCCATCATCATTGGGGGTCTCCATCCCCACTTGGGGGGTTCTCATCCCCACTGGGGGGTTCCCATCCCCCCGGGGGTCCCCGTCCCCACTCAGGGGGTTCCCATCAGCGTTGGGGGCGCCCCAATCCCCACCAGCATCCCCCATCTTTACTGGGGGTCCCAGTGCCTGCCAGGGGTCCCCATCCCCCTGGGGGGTCCCCGTGTGTGCTTGAGGGTCCCCATCCCCACTTGGAGGGTCCCCGTGTCTGCTGGGGGGTCCAGATCCCCACCAGGGGTCCCCATCCCCACGTCGGGGGTTCTCATCCCTGCTGGGGGGGCCCCAGTCTCCACCAGAGGTCCCCATCTCTGCTGGGGGGGGTCCCAATCCCCCCTGGGGTGTCCCCATCCCCCTGGGGGGTCCCCGTGTGTGCTTGAGGGTCCCCATCCCCACTTGGAGGGTCCCCGTGTCTGCTGGGGGGTCCAGATCCCCACCAGGGGTCCCCATCCCCACGTCGGGGGTTCTCATCCCTGCTGGGGGGGCCCAATCTCCACCAGAGGTCCCCATCTCTGCTGGGGGGGGTCCCAATCCCCCCTGGGGGTGTCCCCATCCCCCTGGGGGGATCCCCATCCCCACTTGGGTTCTCATCCCCGTTGGGGGGTCCCAATCCCCACCAAGGGTCCCCATGTTTACTGGGGGGGGGGTTCTCATCCCCATTGGGGGGGTCCCAATCCCCACCAGGGGTCCCCGTGTCTGCGGGGGGGCCCCAATCCCCACCAAGGGTCCCCGTGTCTGCTGGGGGGGTTCTCATCCCCATTGGGGGGTCCCCATCCCCACTGGGGGTCCCCATCCCCACTCGGGGGTTCTCATCCCCCTGGGGGTCCCCATCCCCACTTGGGTTCTCATCCCCGTTGGGGGGTCCCAATCCCCACCAAGGGTCCCCATGTTTACTGGGGGGGGGGTTCTCATCCCCATTGGGGGGGTCCCAATCCCCACCAGGGGTCCCCGTGTCTGCTGGGGGATCCCCATCCCCACTGGGGGAGCGTCCCCACACCCCTGGGGGGATCCCCATCCCCACTTGGGTTCTCATCCCCGTTGGGGGGTCCCAGTCCCCACCAAGGGTCCCCATGTCTGCTGGGGGGGTTCTCATCCCCATTGGGGGGTCCCAGTCCCCACCAGGGGTCCCCATGTTTGCTTGGGGGGGTTCTCATCCCCATTGGGGGGTCCCAGTCCCCACCAGGGGTCCCCATGTTTGCTGGTGGGAGGGGGTTCTCATCCCCATTGGGGGGTCCCAATCCCCACCAGGGGTCCCCATGTCTGCTGGGGGGTCCCAATCCCCACTCAGGGAGCGTCCCCGTCCCCCTGGGGGTGTCCCCGTCCCCCTGGGGGTGTCCCCATCCCTTGGGGAGATCCCCATCCCCACTTGGGTTCTCATCCCCGTTGGGGGGTCCCAGTCCCCACCAGGGGTCCCCGTATCTGCTGGGGGGTTCTCATCCCCATTGGGGGGTCCCAATCCCCACCAGGGGTCCCCATGTTTGCTTGGGGGGGTTCTCATCCCCATTGGGGGGTCCCAGTCCCCACCAGGGGTCCCCATGTTTGCTGGTGGGAGGGGGTTCTCATCCCCATTGGGGGGTCCCAATCCCCACCAGGGGTCCCCATGTCTGCTGGGGGGTCCCAATCCCCACTCGGGGAGCGTCCCCATCCCCCTGGGGGTGTCCCCGTCCCCCTGGGGGTGTCCCCGTCCCCATTTGGGGGACCCCATCGCTGACCCCCCGTTCTCCCGCAGCCTCCCCTGGTTCCGCAGCCCCCCATGCCCGCCGCGCCCCGCGGGGCCCCCGCCTGCCGCGGCAGCCGCGCCCGGGGCCGCCTCGCCGCCATGTGAAGGAGGGGGGGGCGCACGGCCCGACCCCCGCGTCCCCCCCCGCCGCGCCGGCGACCGCCATGATGTTCCGGGACCAGGTGGGGATCGTGGCCGGGTGGTTCAAGGGCTGGAACGAGTGCGAGCAGACGGTGGCTCTGCTGTCGCTGCTCAAGCGCGTCACGCGCACGCAGGCGCGCTTCCTGCAACTCTGCCTCGAGCACTCGCTGGCCGACTGCCCCGACATCCACCTGCTCGAGGCCGAGGCCAACAGCGCCGGTGAGGACCCGGGGGGCACGGGGGGTACGGGGTTCTGGGGGTATCCGGGGGCTCCAACATCCACCTGCTCGAGGCCGAGGCCAACAGCACCGGTGAGGAGCCGGGGGGGCACGGGGGGTACGGGGGTTCTGGGGGTTCCCTGGGGCCCCGACATCCACCTGCTCGAGGCCAGCAGCGCCGGTGAGGGGCCACGGGGGGTATGAGGGTTCTGGGGGTTCCCTGGGGCTCCAACATCCAGCTGCTCGAGGCTGAGGCCAACAGTGCCAGGGAGGAGCCACAGGGGGGCCCGGGGGTACGGGGTTCTGGGGGTATCCGGGGGCTCCAACATCCACCTGCTGGAGGCCGAGGCCAACAGCGCCAGTGAGGAGCCATGGCGGGGTACGGGGGTTCTGGGGGTTCCCTGGGGCCCCAACATCCACCTGCTCAAGTCTCTGTCCCCCTTGGGCTATGGGGTCTCCCCAGCCCCTCCCCAAGCCCTGGGGTGACTCTGACCCCCCTTGTCCCCCTCCCAAGCCGTGGGGTGACTCTGACGCCCTGTCCCCCCTCCCCAAGCCGTGGGGTGACTCTGACCCCCTTGTCCCTGCTCCCCAAGCCCTGGGGTGACTCTGCCCTGTCCCCTTCCCCAAACCCTGGGGTGACTCTGACCCCCCTGTCCCCCCTCCCCAAGCCCTGGGGTGACTGTGACCCCCTTGTCCCCCTCCCCAAGCTCTGGGGTAACTGTCCCCTTCTTGTCCCCCTTCCCCAAGCTCTGGGGTGACTCTGACCCCCTTGTCCCCCTCCCCAAGCCCTGGGGTGACTCTGACCCCCTTGTCCCCCTCCCCAAGCCCCGGGGTGACTCTGACGCCCTGTCCCCCCTCCCCAAGCCCTGGGGTGACTCTGACGCCCTGTCCCCCTCCCCAAGCTCTGGGGTGACTCTGACCCCCCTGTCCCCCTCCCCAAGCCCTGGGGTGACTGTGACCCCCTTGTCCCCCTCCCCAAGCCCCGGGGTGACTCTGACCCCCCTGTCCCCCCTCCCCAAGCCCTGGGGTGACTCTGACGCCCTGTCCCCCCTCCCCAAGCTCTGGGGTGACTCTGACCCCCTGTCCCCCTCCCCAAGCCCTGGGGTGACTCTGACCCCCTGTCCCCCTCCCCAAGCCCCGGGGTGACTCTGCCCTGTCCCCCTCCCCAAGCCCCGGGGTGACTCTGCCCTGTCCCCCCTCCCCAAGCCCCGGGGTGACTCTGACCCCCTTGTCCCCCTCCCCAAGCCCTGGGGTGACTCTGCCCTGTCCCCCCTCCCCAAGCCCTGGGGTGACTCTGACCCCCTGTCCCCCTCCCCAAGCCCCGGGGTGACTCTGACGCCCTGTCCCCCTCCCCAAGCCCTGGGGTGACTCTGACCCCCTGTCCCCCTCCCCAAGCCCTGGGGTGACTCTGACCCCCTGTCCCCCTCCCCAAGCCCTGGGGTGACTGTGACCCCCTGTCCCCCCTCCCCAAGCCCCGGGGTGACTCTGACCCCCCTGTCCCCCCTCCCCAAGCCCCGGGGTGACTCTGACCCCCTGTCCCCCCTCCCCAAGCCCTGGGGTGACTCTGACCCCCTTGTCCCCCCTCCCCAAGCTCTGGGGTGACTGTGACCCTCCTGTCCCCCTCCCCAAGCCCTGGGGTGACTGTGACCCTCCTGTCCCCCTCCCCAAGCCCTGGGGTGACTGTGACCCCCCTGTCCCCCCTCCCCAAGCCCCGGGGTGACTGTGACCCCCCTGTCCCCCTCCCCAAGCCCCGGGGTGACTGTGACCCCCCTGTCCCCCCTCCCCAAGCCCCGGGGTGACTGTGACCCCCCCTGTCCCCCTCCCCAAGCTCTGGGGTGACTCTGATCTCTTGTTCCCCCTCCCCAAACCCTGGGGTGACTGTGACCCCCCTGTCCCCCCTCCCCAAGCCCCGGGGTGACTCTGACCCCCTTGTCCCCCCTCCCCAAGCCCTGGGGTGACTCTGCCCTGTCCCCCTCCCCAAGCCCCGGGGTGACTCTGCCCTGTCCCCCTCCCCAAGCCCCGGGGTGACTCTGACCCCCCTGTCCCCCTCCCCAAGCCCCGGGGTGACTCTGACCCCCTTGTCCCCCTCCCCAAGCCCCGGGGTGACTCTGACCCCCTTGTCCCCCTCCCCAAACCCTGGGGTGACTCTGACCCCCTTGTCCCCCCTCCCCAAGCTCTGGGGTAACTGTCCCCCCCTTGTCCCCCTCCCCAAGCTCTGGGGTGACTCTGATCCCTTGTTCCCCCTCCCCAAACCCTGGGGTGACTCTGACCCCCTTGTCCCCCCTCCCCAAGCTCTGGGGTAACTGTCCCCTCCTTGTCCCCTTTCCCCAAGCCCCGGGGTGACTCTGCCCTGTCCCCCTCCCCAAGCCCCGGGGTGACTCTGACCCCCTTGTCCCCCTTCCCCAAGCTCTGGGGTGACTCTGACCCCCCTGTCCCCCCTCCCCAAGCCCCGGGGTGACTCTGACCCCCTTGTCCCCCTTCCCCAAGCTCTGGGGTGACTCTGACCCCCTTGTCCCCCTCCCCAAGCCCCGGGGTGACTCTGCCCTGTCCCCTGTCCCCAGCCGCCATCAGCCAGTGGCCGCAGGAGCCGGCGGAGGCCCTGGTGGCCCTGCTGCTGGCCCACCTGCCGCTGCTGCAGCCGGGGAACGCGGCGGCCAAGGCCGAGTACATGAAGCGGCTGCAGAAGGTGCTGGCGGACGCCATCGAGCGCAACCGCTGCGTGGAGGAGAGCCGGCAGCTGCTGTCCTACGCGCTCATCCACCCGGCCACCACGCTGGACGACCGCAGCGCCCTGGCGCTCTGGCTGGGCCACCTGGAGGAGCGTTTGGCCACCGGGGCCGCCGGCAGCGCGGCGCCGCGCCCGCCCCCCCGGCCCAGCGCCGAGCCCCCCCCCCGCCAGGAGGCCGGCGCACCACGAGTGGCCCGAGCAGGGCTGGCCCGAGGGGGGGCCGGCGCCCGCGCCCCCCCGCGAGAACGGGCACCCCGGCTTCCAGCAGCCCCCCGGGAACGGCGGAGACGTGGGGGGAGCGGGTGAGTTGGGATGGGGGACGTTGAGTGACAAGGGGGGACCTGGGGGGAACAAGGGGTCTGGGGGGGGACAGTAAAGGGTTAGGAGGAGCTGGGGGGCAGGCTGGGTGGAAGAATGGCCACCCCAAGTTCCAGCAGCCCCCCGGGAACGGCGACGACATGGGGGGAGCGGGTGAGCTGGGGATGGGGGGATGTTGAGTGACAAGGAGGGATTTTTGGGGGACATTGAGGGCTAAGGAGGGACTTGGGGGGACAAGGGGTCTGGGGGGGGACAGTTAAGGGTTAGGGGAGTTGGGGGGGGACTTGGTGGAAGGGGCACCCCCCCAGGAGAATGGGCACCCCAGCTTCCAGCAGCCCCCTGGGAATGGTGGAGACATGGGGGGAGCGGGTGAGTTGGGGACGGGGGACATTGAGTGTCAAGGAGGGACTTGGGGGGGACAAGGGGACATTAAGTGACAAGCAGGGACTTCGGGGGGACAGTAAAGGGTTAGGAGTAGTCGGGGGGGGCCTGGGTGGGAGAATGGGCACTCCAACTTCCAGCAGCCCCCCAGGAATGGTGGTGACATGGGGGGAGCGGGTGAGCTGGGGACAGGAAGGGGACAAGGGGACATTAAGTCCCAAGGGGGCAGGGAAGGGGCCGGGGGGGACGTTGAAGGGCTGAGGAACGATCTGGGGGGGCCACGAAGGGGTTGGGGGGTGCGAAGGGGACATTTAGGGCTGAGGAGGGGTCTGCGGGGGGTCCAGCAGAGGGGACCCCGGCGTCCGGGCCCCCCTGACCCCCGTGTCCCCCCAGCCCTGCCCTGCCAGCTGCACCCCCCCAGCCCCATCAAACGCTCCCTGGCGCTGGTGCCGGGGGGGCAGGAGTGGCCGGGG